>NW_027523761.1:0-242352 GCF_052094955.1 Ictidomys tridecemlineatus | reverse complement strand
TGTTAGAGACTGTAAACAAGTCAGGATGGCGCCTGGCATTTTGCCAGGGGGAGTGGTTTGTGAGGTGGCGCCAGCGAGCCATTAAGTGTGGAGATTTCTTATTGGTTGACTGCTGTATCTAGTTTATGTTAATTAAGATAAGCTGTATGGAATGTATAAATACTGCTCCTGTCCTACAATAAACGGCTCCCTCTCCTGCTGTATCAATGTACACAAGTTGTTCGTCACCCCCCTCCCCCCGCCCCCGATTATTTTGCCCAGCCAGCCGGGCTGCTACAACAGTCTCTGAACAGCCATATGGCACCCAGCAAAGAGCAGCACACACGCACAGGTCACATTTCTTCCCAATTACCCATGTCAAGCAGGACCATAACGCAAGTGATAGATGCAATTTTGGAAACTGGTGCCATCACTTTGAATGACACAGTTTAACCCAGTATCTGCCACAGTTTGGATTGGAGTGTCCCAGGGCCTAGATTGGAAGGCAGGGGCACCAGCTGTGGTGCTGCAGGGAGATGGTGGAGCCCTCTGGAGGCTGTGAGGGGAATGAGTGTTTGAGCTGCCCTGGAGAGGCAGGTGGGGAACCCCGCACACTCTCTGCTTCCCAGATGCCAGCAGGTGACTTGACCTCTCTGTGAGTTCCTTCCACCATGTCTGTCCTGCCACAGGTACAGATGGTTGAGGCCAACTGACCATGGGCTGGGACCTCTGAAGCCATGACTCGGTCTTCTCTTCTCATACCTAGGGAGGTTGTCCTGGGTGTGGTGTCACAGTGACAGAAAGTGACAGTGACAAACACAGGATCTAAAACACGATCATTTCAACATGAAGTACCAGTGAAACTGTAGGTTTCATATCAGGTGTTTAAAATTCACTTATGTAATTATTTCCCATTTTGGTCACAAAGCTTTCACTGGAAATAATTCATATTTAAAAATCATGAAGTTTGTTATGGGAAAAAGAGATTCCTGTACATAGGTTGTTTCAAATATCCTTAAAATATTCCAATAAGTGAAACTGAGTCAGGGATCAGGTTCTCTATCTCTCAGTGATCAGCTGTGGAGCTCATAAGTCCTGCCAGCCACCCGCTGAAGTACACACAGACATGTGTCTAGTGGTACTTAGGCACGAGTCCAGATCCCTCTTGGTTTGCTTGGTGCTACCTTCTAAAGTTCTTTTCACTCATAATATATTTACTTATGGAGACTGTGTGACGTTTCAATACACATGTTTTATAAAGATCAATCAAAGGTAATTAGCATTTCCACCATTTTTTGGATCAGTTATTTGCATTGGGAGCATTCAGAATTCTCTACTTTAGAACCACTTCTGCAGTAGGACTTCTGCTGCCTGCCTGGTGTTCTCCAGACATGGGCCTGGACACCCGTGGTCCTCTGTTGATTCTCCTGTCCTGTTGACTTGCTTTCTTTTGTGAGGGCTCTGAAAGTTTCGCTTCCCTACATTAGTTCCCTCCTCCTGCAGCCTGGGACAGGAACGTGTTTGTAGCCATTCACCTCTGTTCACATGAGGTCTTCATCCATGCCTACTGGCATACCGCCCATGGCCAAGGGGTCCATCTCCACAGAGACACAGCTATGGCCAGGACTGTAGGTCTAATTAGCAACAATCCGGAGTCTTCCAAAGAGACAGATACTGTGTCTGACCAGATTCCAAAAGGAAATTCTTCACCTAATTGTGAATGTGTGTGTTTGTGTGTGTGTATGTGTGTCTGCACTAACACACAATATCAAGGTGCACGTGAAGCAGACGGGACCTGGCATGACTACAGGCAGTATTGTAGCTTGGATCTGGAAGGTCCCTAAAGGCCCCTGTGATGCAGTCCAGGTCCCCAGCTGCTGGTGCTCTTCATGCTAGAAACTTTGAAAGTTGGGACTTAATTAGGTGAGGCTGGTCATGGATCACTTTACTGATTTCCCCCTTGAGAGCTTTGTCATCATCCAATGCCTTCCATTCCCTGATGTGCATGTTTTCCATATTTCAATTCAGCATTTTTTTAAAAGGAATTTAATTAAAAATTGATGGGTTCATTTAATACAAAAAAATTTCAGAGAAAGATAAGTTTATGATAGTATAAAATAAACTGACCTGGATCAAATGTCTATTAAAAGTCAAGCTTTTGAAGACTCTGAATTATGAACTACATCATAAAGGCCTCATGGGGGGCCTCATAGGCCAGTGTTCCCGCTGCAGCTTGATTTCTACAAGATACTTAACTTATTTTCTGTCAATATATATACAAGTCCCACTACAAAAAGCATTTTAAATTACTTTTGTCTATTACATACAGGGTTTCATAGACTGGAAATAGGAAACAGTACTTTATAGCCAGGCTCAGGCTGGACTGGGAAATTTTGGCAGACTATAAACAAATAGAAGATTTCCTGAGGTGGGTCATAGGAAAAACTTTCAGAGATGCAGTGCTGAGCACCCAGTCTGAAAGGTGTGTCCAGTCGAAAGCAAGGGCGTTTACTGCAGCCCTGTGTTGTGATATGGGCAACCGAGCACACCCTCTGCCTTCTGCATGCTGAGTGCTGTAGCAACCTTCCTTTGGCTGGGAGGACCAACAGAAGGGGTGGACGTAAAACCTGCACACAGTGAAGGTGGTCAACAAGCATGGCTTCCATCTTCAGGAAGGAGGCAGACTGGAGAGGGAGCTGAACTGTTCCCTGCTGTGAGAGTTCCTTCCCTGATAACATGAAATGGTTTTGGGGTAATTTTTCCCATTGATAATTGCAGGTTGCACCTGTAGGGTTCTGGAAGTGTTACATGACCTGGAAAGTCTGGAGAAGGTGGGATTTATCACAATGTTAGAAGCCATGCCAGATGTTACTTTCATAAATTACAGAACATTATTAGCACAATATCAGGAATTTGCACATTAGGTACAAACAAGTTTTGGTTAAGAGAAAAGTGCCTGCATCCAAAAATATAATTTACATGCAAAGAAACACAGATGTGACGGAATCATATGCTTAAATCTGTAATGATATAAAGTACATCAAACAGACAGGTATAATGGTATACACCTGTAATCCCAGGTATTCAGAAGTTCAAGGCCAGCCTGGGCAAATTAGTAAAACTCTGTCTCAAAATAAAAATAAAGAGGATTGAGGATGTAGCTCAGGAATAGAGTGCTCCTTACTTCAATCTCCAGTACCTTAAATATATCAAGCATTTATTGGAGCAAAAAGTGAAACTTGTGATAGAATTAAGTACCTTGTTTTGAAGTGCAAAATTGTTAAGGTCATAATTTTAAGTTAAAATAATTTTCACCAAATAGTGAAAATCAGAACAGCTGTATAGTCAAGTTGAATCCATAAAGAATGCAAGGAAAACTCTGAAATTATAAATCATTAGCTAAATAAAGTGAAACCCAGGAAACATGGAAGTTTTGAAGAGATAAGAACTCTTATCATAGAAAGCTCACGGAACTTAGGAACAAGAATCAAAATCAAGAGTATAGTAGGAAACCTTTGCAATTTCCATAACAATAAGATATAAAGTGAAGGGGGGTAAGAAAAGGCTTACTGTCTACGAAAACATACATCCTGAAGTTGTTGCTAAAAGGCTGTGCAGCATTTAAATCTCTAAGTAGAAATTTAAACACTTCAGTAGATGCAAAACAACAACAAACCCCTGAAACTCTGGGTACCAGCTTCGACTTAGTCCTGTTCCCATTGCCGACTGCTCCTAACCCTCCTGAGGACTTTGCCCAGAGCTGACCGGATGTCCTTGTTCCTCAGGCAGTAGATGAGGGGGTTCAAGGCTGGAGGTACTGTGGAGTAGAACACAGACACCAGCAGGTCTACAACGGGGGGCCCATCAGTTGCTGGCTTTAAATAGGCAATTGCACCAGTTCCCAGAAATGCGCTCACCACAATGACGTGAGGCACGCAGGTGGAAAAGGCTTTGGACTGGCTCTGCTTGGATGGGATCTTTAACACCGTGGACAAAATATGCACATAGGAGACCACAATGCACACTAAACATGAGAAGGCATAGCAGACCCCGACGGCCACGCTGGCCTCGATGGTGGTGTGCTCTTCAGAGCAGGTGAGCTTCAGAAGGGCAGGCACATCACAGAAGAACTGATGTACCCTATTAGAACCACAGAACTCCAGAGAGAATGTCCCAGCCGAGTACAAGACTCCCAAGGCCCCCCCATTGATCCACGACAGGGCCATCAGCTGGACACAGAAAGCGCTGCTCATGACAGCTTCATAGTGCAGAGGGCGGCAGATGGCCACATAGCGGTCGTAGGACATGGCTGTGAAGATGCCAATCTCCGACCCAGCCAACAGGACCACCAAGAAGAGCTGCAGCACACACCTCAGGAAGGAGATGGAGTCCGAGAGCGTGAAGGAGTTTAGGATGGACTTGGGCATGGTAGCAGAAATGAGACACAGGTCCAAGAAAGACAAATGCCTAAGGAAAAAGTACATTGGGGTGTGGAGACGGCGGTCAACAAGCGTGAGCAGCAGGATGACCACATTCTCCAGCGCAGCCATGAGGTAGATCATCAAGAAAAGCGTAGCCTGCAGCCACAGCACCCAGCCTTCAGCCAGCCTCAGGAGCAGGAACTCCACCACCAGCGTCCGGTTCTTCATAACTTGAGTCAGGAGCCAGTGTCAAGAAAAAAGTAGGTAAAGCAACACATCAGCTAGAAACATCACTTGCTCCTTAATTTCTAAGAAGAGTAGAGGTGAGCATAGTGAGGGAGAAAGCTTTAAAATGCCAAGGTATTCATATATCTAGTGGACCCATGAGTCAGTCAACAAAAACCTGAAATATACCTGGACTCAAGTTGATTAAAAAAAATTAAGAATTACAGTTCCTTCCCTGATAACACAAAATGATTTGGGGTAATTTTTTCCCACCAATAATTGCAGGTTTGGCTACATAATTGTAATTGTAACAGGGTAATACCTTTTTATATGAATAACATCCTACTTGTTTAAATTTTTGTGTGGTTGAGAAGTCTTGAATAAAACTTGTGCTTCTTGTGCACTGCAATCTTTTAAATAGTTGCTAATTTGACCTAAGTCAAGACCAGCAGTTGACTGAAGCTGTTGGTTTCAAGCAGGATCCTAAAGAAATGTTGGGCTGGGGTGTGGCCCAGTGATGGAGCACTTGGCCAGCATCTGCAAGGCCCTGGTTCAATCCCCAGCACCACAAAAGTAAAAGAGGAAAGGAGAGGAGTGAGGAAGGAAGGAGGGAGGGAAGAAGGAAGGAGGAAAGAAAGACAGGAAGCTCTTTCTATAGTTGGCCATTTCATATCTTGAGAAATGTAGCAGTCAATTCAGTAGAAACTTGACATCTGAGAAAGAGAAAGAGTAAAATAAAAATAAACTAAAAAAGGAAATATTCATTATTATTAAGTGATGCTGTTGTTTATTGTTTACTTCTTTTCTTTTTGAAGGACATTGAGAAATTAAATTTAAAAATTCCAAGACTCAAACAAGAATAGTAGTGATACAACATACCTGAGCCTCTGGTACTCTCTGAGGGTGGTTCTTAGAGGAAAGCTTACAGCGTCAAGTGCCTGTGTTAAAAACAGCAAGATCCCAAGTAAGCAACCTAAAGTCGCACATCAAGGCCCAGAAAAGCAGGAACAAACTAGTTCCAAACATGCAGAAGACAGGAAAAGATCATCACAGTCCAAATTAATGAAATTGAGAATAAAATGTGGTAATTGGCATCCAAACAGACAGGAAGACCAATGGAATAGAATAGAAGGCACAGGGAAAAACCCACATAGATACCACCACATGACACTCACCAAAGGTCCCCAAAGCATAATGTGGAGAAAGGACAGTAGGGCTGGGAAAACTGGATACTCACATGAGCAAGAATGAAACTCGATCCCTGCCTCTCACCCTGCATGAAAATCAACTCAAAGAGAAGCTGCTAGAGACAAACCAAGACCCAACGCTCCAACACGTTGGCACAGCACCAGCTTCCTCAACACAACCCCTGAGCTAAGGAAACAAAACCAGGAACTGGGGAGTAAAGCCAACCAGATTCTGCCTGCGCATGTACGAGCGTATCACATGCATTCCCATCTTATACATAACTATGATGCACAAATTTAAATAAATAAATAGAAGAAAGATCTGTAGATAGAGGAGGAATGGGGTTAGGGTGGAGGAGAGGGAAGGGGCTAGTACTGGGACTGAAATGCAGAAAACTGTGTCATGTGCATTTATGAATATGCCAAAATGAACTCCAATGTCATGCAAAACTGCAATGCACTAGAAATAAAAAAAGTAAGTTAAAATGTGAAATCTTCCTTGCTGTAAAGTGATCTTACATTTATTATTTGCTTCTCTTTTATTTTGAAGGACCTTGATTCCTCCCCCCATACTTTCGTTAAATAGTGTAATTCTTTGGTGCAAGTGCTATTTTAGTGTCTATTTTGCTTCTTTAATGTGGATATTAGCATAGTTTAAAAAAATTAGAAAACCATACAAATTAATTTAAAAAAAATATTGGTTTTCCAAAACACAGTGACATTTTTCATGACAACAGCAACTCCTAAGACTAAGCCAGGTGATGGTCATAACATTCTAGGCCTGATGTGATTAGCATCAGGACCAGCATGTGTTAGACATGTTCTCTGCACCCAGTAGAGCAGCAGGCGTGCTGCTACCAGGACCAGGGGCCTCTCTAGAGACCACTCACACATACAGGCTAGGGAGGCCTGTATCTGTTCTTGCCCCTCAATCGATCATCCTTAGCCCAGAGCCCTGGATTCTGCTTTAGCATTGCCTCAGGAACACATTTTCTCAATGTCAGAGGCTGCTCCCATGCACCCTGGTGCGAGAGAAGTGGACTTTGCCCTCCAGGCTCCTGGTTTGGATTCCTCCCACCCAAGGCTTCCTCAGCCTTGTCCTGCTCCTGGGCCTTCTGACAGGTGCCTATCCCCATCACTGCTGTTCACCCCAGATAGACAGCTTCAGCCGTGATGCTGTTCAGAACGGGGTTCCTAACTGCTGTCCTGGTTGGCCTGGTCTGTGTTGGCAAGGCTTTCCAGCTGAGCTGAGGGACGTGCTCTCTGAGTTCTCCAGGATGGCGGGCACTCTCCATGGAGGACGCTGACCCGGGAGGCTTCTCCATCCCTAGCCTCTGTTCTTCCGCTCCACCTGGAGAGACAGCTCAGAGTCTCACCTGTTCTTTTTTCCTTTTTCGTTTTTTTTTTTTTTTTTTTTTTTTTTTGCAGGGGGAGGGTGTGGGTAACCAGGAATTGAACTCAGGGACACTCCACCACTGAGCCACACCCACAGCCTTATTTTGTATTTTATATAGAGACAGAGTCTCACCGAGTTGCTTAGTGCCTCCCTTTTCCTGAGGCTGGCTTTGAACTCCTGTTCCTCCTGCCTCAGCCTCCTGAGACTCTGGGATTACAGGCATGTGTCTGTCTTCTCTGTTCTTTATCTGGCTTCTGCACCCGCCAGTGCCAGTGTGGTCACTCCTCACCTTAGACAAGTAGTGCAATCTGAGCAGCGCAGTTTCTCTTACAGCCAAGAATCAAACCCCTGCTTTCACAATAAAACAAAATGAAATTTTAAATGAGAAGTTCTGTAGTGTAATATTAGGATGTTATTTGGAAGAGTAACATTTTAAAAATCCAAAAAAATTAATAATTCTATTTCCACTATGCAAAAAAATGCTTTGAAGTTGTTTTGTTTTAACAAATTAGGGTGTTGATGAGGAATAGTCATACTTTGATGTTAAAAATATGCACATAAAAAAATGAGCCACAAAGCACTCAACAGTGTGGGGCTTTCTCTCGCTCCCTTGGATGTACCTGGGCTTCCAGCAGGATGCTACAAGACGGCTTTCTTTCGTGTGTTCTTTTTCTGGTGCTGGGATCACAGGGCTTCGCAAGCTACATCCCCAGCCCCCAGGCCCTCTGCTCAAATGCTCTTGGTTCACATTTGTTTTCAAGGATAATGAATCAATAGGAGAAAACTAAATAGGTGGTGGAGGAAAGAGCAATTGGTAAAATTGGGCATCAAAGAATGAGAAAGTAAACTGAAATGTGATGGGGCTCTTGTTTGATTGGTGTGGAATCAGGGATTGAGCCCAGGGTGCTCTGTCACTGAGCCAGGGTCTTGCTATGTTACCAGGCTGAACTCAGACTTGCCATCCTCCTGCCTTAGCCTCCAGAGCAGCTGGGATGACACGGCACCTGGCTCATATGAGGTGCTTTTGAGAGGCTAGAAGGTGAGAAGCTGTGTTGAAACAACAACCAAGACACCCAGAACTACAGACAATACTATCCCACACCCGAAAACACATATAGGCACAGTGCACATACAGCATGCATGTTACAACTGTGCACACACATATACACATGCTCACACACAAGCACACGCAAAAACACATGCATGCACACCTGTAAACACACATGCACAAAAGCACACACATGTACATAAGCACACATGTGTACACACAAGTATGCACAGAAGCACATGCACATATGCACACACGTACACACATGCACACAAACATGCACACATGTGCACACAGGTACATATGCACACACTTTTCCACACTGCTCTCCAGAAGGTGTGCTTTGAAAATCAGCCTAGGCTTTCAGAGTCTTCATATCAAGAGAAAGAAGTCCTTTCAGTTTCAATAGTAATGACATTGTCTACTTAAATTCTCCAAGAATGCATTTCTCTTCCAACTTAAAAGTTGGAAGACCTATCCGCAAAGGAAACCTCTGGCTACCATATACACTCCAGTGTGCTTGCTGTGGGAAGGCAGCACTGGCCCCAGCGTAGGCAGCAGTGGGGAGCCTGACTCAGGTTGCAGCTCAACCCCACACTCTCCTCTCTCCTCTGGCCAATGCCAAGCTTGGAGCAACTCTGAAGGCAGGTTCCCAGCCAGCCAGCTTCCCTCATGTCACCTCCCTGTGCTTCCAGGGTCTAGAACGAGCAGCAAAGTCTCTGGAGTCTTCCCACACCACATTTGGCTTCAATGGCAAATCTCCACCCTGGAGGGCTCCACCCTGGAGGTCCAATCTTCACCCTAGAGCTCACTTTGATTGCTTGAACCACACTCCTCATGACCATGTAGGAAGTGAGCGCTGGAAAGCCTGCTGAAGCCTCTGTGGGCTCTGCTTCACAGAGGACATGGCACAGCAAGGTTGTGCCCCTCTGTGCCAAGACACTCATGGGTCCAGAGAAGCTCCACGCGATGGGGCAAATGTGCAGGTGTCCCATCCAGCTCTACAGAACCCGGGCACGGAACAGCCCTGCATCCCCGGGGGTCTGCTGCACCCACAGAGCTGGGGTAGGGCCAGGTACAGACACCACTCTACTGTTCATATACAACGTTAAAGTAAACTCCCACTCTGGGCAGGAAGAGCAGGTGAGGGACAGACAGGATGGAGGAGAGAAGTGAGGGCGGAAGACTGGAGGGCCCTGGTTGCTCCTGTGGAGCCTGAGCTTCCTGGAAATGCTTTCAGTGCCCAGAAGGGTCCATGGGAACTTCCCATGTAGAGCCCAGCTCCAAGTCTCACCCTCCCTTCCGCCCCGCCCCTCAACTTACTGTGGCCCCGAGACCGTCCTCCACATGCAAAGTGTGCTCCCACTGTCAGGCTCCCAGTTCTAGGGCAGGAGAACTGTGCTTAGTGGCCTTGGTCTCGAGCACTTGTCCAGGAGGGTCAAGTCTTAAAAGCTGTAGCAAGCAGGCCTGTGTGACTTCCCGGGCTGCTCCCCAAGGCGCTTCTGGCTGCGCTGAGATCACTGCTCACACCCCAAGCCCAGGAGGCCAGGCCTTCACCATCCCCAGACTGAGCCCAGCCCACTGCCCTTTCCTCCAGCCTGCAGAAGGGGAGCTCCCTCTGGGTCTCATTAGGGTAACTCTTAGTAGTTCCTTACCTATTTGCTGCGTGTAGGTGACAATCATGTCCTAAGACGCTCATTAGCTTCTAAGCATGTAACAACTAATTTATATCTGCATGCCCACTTTCTTCCCATTGGCTGCCCTAACTCAGCTCAGTTCTTGTGGAGAGGGACACTGACCCACAGTCCTTGGAGGTGGGGGTCTGTCGTGTGGGCTGTGTTAAGTCCCATGGCCACTGAGCTTCTCTTTTCCTCTCTCCCTTCATGCCCATCAGCTTTGTCCTTCCTCATGGCTGACTAATACTCCATTGTGTAGATGTGCCACATTTCCTCACACATCCATCTGTTGATGGCACCTGGGCTGATGCCGTAACTTGGCTGGTGTGAATTGTGCGGCTATGACCACCAAGTGCCTGTGGAGCTGACTTTAGTTCTTTTGGATAAACACCAAGGAGTGGCACAGCTGGGTCATCAGATGTCTCCATTTCCAGTTTTCTGAGGGACCTCCCTACTTCTTTTCAGAGCATTCGTACTCATTTTCAGTCCTGCCAACAAGGTGGGAACTTACCTTTCCCCACGTTCTCAGCAACATTTATTATTATCTGTATTCCTAATAATTGCCTCTCTAACTAGAGTGAGATGGAATCTCAAAGTATTTTTAAAGTTGTAAATGGACACCCAGAATCTTTATTTATTTTTATGTGGTGCTGAGGATGGAATCCAGTGCCTCACACACACTTTACACTAGCCCCAGCCCAGGCCTTCAACATACTTTTGATCTGCATTTCCTGTTGGCTAGGGATGGTGAACATGTTTCATGTATTTGTTGGCCATTTGTATTTCTTCTTTCGAGAAGTGTCTTTTTAGGTCTTTGCCCAGGTATTAACTCAATTGTTTGGTTTTGGTGGCGGTTATTGCTGTTGTTGTTTTTGGTGTTTTTTTTCCTTTCTAAGTTGTGCATATTAATACTCTGCTAGAGGAACAGCTGGCAAAGATCTTCTTTCCAATCTCTTCATGCCCTTAATTGGGTGAAGAATTTGTGGTATAGATACTCAGCCCCAAAGAAGAATAAAGTTCTGGCATTTGCTGGCAAATGGATGGAGCTGGAGAGCATTGTGCTGAGTGAAAGAAGCCAGACCCAGAACGTCAAGGGTGGAATGTTTTCTATCATATGCAGAAGCTGGATAGAAATAGGAGAATAAGGGAATGGGGAAATCTCTTGAAAATAAAAGGAGATCAGAGGAGCACAGGGGGGAAAACTGTGACTTTCACCTTTTGTATACCTATAAAGCATGCATTAAAAAATAACTACAGACAGAAGGAAGCCTGGTAACAGAGGAAGGGCAGGGATGGGGGAGGGTCAGGGAAGGTACTGGTGCTACAGTGGGACAAATTCTATTTACTGCTGCATGATTGCCTTACACGACTCCCAATATCATGTATAAATCACTAAAAAAAAAAAAAAACATAAAATTCCTGAATTTGTTAGTCAGAACTCCAAAATAATTCAAAAAATATGTTGGCATAAGAAATGGCTTAAACAAACCCCAAAAGCAAAAGCCTAGGAGGAAAATATTGGTAAGTGTGACTGAGTAAGAGTTGAACTTGTTTTTTAACAACAAATACATGATGTTGAAACATAGCCTCAGACAATATTTCAACAATGTGTAACCATCAGTTTGCAGGATTCATAGATAAGATAAAATAATTTTAAAACACAAATGAATTAATAATAAAGCACATACATGTGCAATTTAGAGAAGATACCCTGAAGGCAAAGAAACATTAAAATTTGGTCAAATTCAGGAATGAAAAAGAAGAGCCACAGTAAAGTCCAAATTAGACACTCCACTATAGTTATTAGAAAAAGTTTTCAAGTTCTAGCAATACTAAGTGCCACCAGCATCGTGGGCAAAGGACAGTGACTGGCGTGGGTCCTTGTGGATTCTGGAGAGCAAGGGCACTCTGAGATCATGGGGTCTGTGCTCCTGCAGGATACTGGGTGTGGGGCGGCCAGGCATGGGGCAGCCAGGCCTGGGGCTGTAAGACAGACCATGATGACTCCTAGGTTGAACCTAGAACTTACAAGGGTTACGGAGAGAGCAGGAATAGCAACCTCCAGACATGCACCATGAGGCATCACTGCAGGTAGTAATTGTACTCCTGGAGCAATCGGCACTAACAAGGAATCTGGCAGTAGAGAAAACTCCCATTTCCCATTCTTGACACTGCTGATTCTTGTGAACTGTTGAGTTTGACAAATTCATGAAATGTTGGTGCTCCCAGACATGCCACTCACCTGGCGCCTTTTAATGTGGGGAGGGGAGCTCTGAGCTCTGAGCCAACTGTCCCATAATTTTTATAAAAAAAAAAATTTCTTCCTAACAAGGATAGTTTAATTCTTATCCCACCAATAATGTTTTGTAACATGAAGTTCTATTTTTTTTCACTGTTGAACAATCAACTCTATTTCAGTAGTAGGAGATTTAATAAAAATACAATGAGGACATTATAGGTGGTGCTTTGGGACAATATCTGGGCATGAAATATTACTAATTTGTCTCTTAGTTCAAACTTCCTGTCTGATTTATTTTAGGGGATAGAGCCCAGGGCCTCACCCATGTCAAGCCCAGTCCCCCACCTTTGATTTTGAGATGTGCTTAGGTTTCCTTTACACTTTAATTTGGATTATTCATTCTAAAAACAAACAAACCAAAACAAAACAAAACAAAAACACTACTCTCTGTTTTTTCAGATTTTATGAATGATTAACATATAAAGCCAGAGAAATACCCTTTTCTTTCTTTGGTAACTTTGCCATTTAGATTTCTCTCTCAAGTGACAGGAAAGGTTCTGAAGCCTTGCTCTGGGAAGATTTAGTAGAAGGCCATGTCTTGGTGAACTGACCCCAAGTACCTGAGGGAGAGACGGAGCCTCCTCCCCTAGGGCTCCCCACACCTAATTACTCAACAGCAAAGCATTTCCCTGGGAGGCTCTGAATTCTTATGAGGCAGAGAAAACACAAGATAGTAGGAGGCAGGTTGGCTGTAAGGGGACGCGGCAGGATGGGACCAAAGGAACAAGGAACAGCCTGAGAGGTCTGAGGACCAAGGAAGATCCCGCCAAAGCATCCTGCATGCCAGGAAAAGCACCCATGGAATAATGAGAGGCAGGGAGGGAAGAGGGTGATCTAAGTCAGGAGGGAGGGGAGAGGGTGATCAAAGTCAGGGAGAAAACCATGGATGGGAAGAGCAGGGACAGGTGAGTGTGGAGCGGCTCTGGGTGGGAAGACGCTGCATGCCCCAGGGTTGTGGGAGGGCCACTGTCTGCGCACTCCACACAACTCTACTCCCCACACTGAGCTCTGTGGCCAGCCGCCAGGGGCCTCCTGTCTGCCTGCAACAGAAACAACCTGAGTGCAGTCATTTTTAATGACACGTTGCTTTGGGTATGAGAACAGTTATTATCTCTATTCATTTAAACTTTCTGGGTATTTAAATTACATATCATATCTAGTCAGTAAATCATCATGCATTTTTTTATAAAATGAACAATCCTGGTAATTAATTTTAAAAATAAAATGAAAATTTATTCAAAAGTAATAATCAAACCATATCTTTCTCTGATTTTTAAAAACTCTTCAATCATGTGCCAAGAACATCTTAGAATGAGTTCAAAAACCATTCAACTATAGGGCGATAGACACATAGATTTTTAGAGATGACATAGTCACAGCTTTAAATGAATCTTCCTATGTTAAAAGCTGTGCTCTGCCGTGGGACCCCAGGGCTGGAGAGCACCTCTCCACCTTGGGCAGGTTCTTTACACCTGTGCTTGTTCCTTGTCTATAAGAGTCTGTGCTGTGCCTCCAGAGTCCTCAGGATTCAGACCCAGAGCTGGAGATCTGAGGGCTTGTGGGCAACCACCAGGTGCCTAGAGGACAAGGGGACGTGATCTGAGGGTGATGAACAGGAGGACATGGCCGGGCACTTGTTCTCTGTGCAGCATCTCTTCCCTCTGGGAGCAAAGCAGGCACCTGCCACCCGGGGTTACCAGAGGAAGAGGAGGAAGAGGAGGAAGAGGAGGACAGGGGAGGATGGGGAAGGGTCTGTACCTCTGCCTGTGCTCGGCTGCCTAGTTCATCTGCACCCTCTGCCTGTGCTCGGCTGCCTAGTTCATCTGCACCCCGAGGTCCATGCTTGGGGCATGGGTATCGAGCCCCAGCTGTGCCACAGGCTGGCCTGGGTTTACAGTCCAGGTGCTCCTGGGCTCCTGTTTCCCAGGAGAACAGAACTTGTGGGCTCAGTGCTAGAAGGAAAAGTAGTCATTACTGTTGCAGACTAACTTTTCCTGTGAATGACACAGGCACTGAAACGTGTTAGCTTTGGGAAATTAGGGAAAGACATTATTTAGCACATTTTGCTAAAGAGTATCTTTCCTCTGTATTTCTTCTTGTCTGAGTCACCCTTGATATATAGATCAATTTTCTCTTCATTAGGATAATTAATAATCTAGGTGTTTTTTGTTTTTTGCTTTTAACTACAGTGAGCATGAAAGAAATCTTTCCCCCTCCACTTATCTTAGACTCACTGGCTAGAGCCCTGCCAATTAGAGAAAAGACAAATTTATAAAAGAAAAGCACCCTTCAGTCTATTAAAAAGATCCACGCACGTGGGAGCACTTAGGTGAGTAGCTCAGAGGAGGGGTCTAAACATGGACTCAGGCAGCGTCTTTACAAAGAGTGAGTGTTCAGAGCAGAGGCAGGCAGAGGGAAAGCCCAGCTTCTGGGGGTGGTGACTGGGGGAACTGCTGGAAGGCCAGGGTCATTTCTGCATGGCTCGACATCGGGGCTCCTCTGTGTCCCTGGGCTGACAGTCATAGCCTTGGGGACAGGTCACCCTGTCCTGGTGGAGCCAGCAGCCAGGGAGGTTTCCTTATAGCTCCTATTTATTTCCAGCTGCCTTCAGCTCAAAAAATAATCCTATCACCAGAGGAGCATATCTGGGGGTGACATGCTCTGTACCCTCCCTTCCGCCAAGCAAACCTGGGCAAAACACGTCACTCTCTGAGCTTCAGGGTATTTGCCTTCGACTTTAATTGGTCTATAACAACTGTACAAGTCCAGATACAATGGGATGGCTTTATAAAGGAGAAGGCTGCTAGACCATTCCTTGGGTGTGGTCCAGCCAGTGTCCACTTCCAGAAGCTGTGTAAGTGCAGACCCACAGACAACTCCCACCCCAGAGGATGAACTACACCTGCCCTGGACTCCACCCTCAAGTGCCCATTAAGGCCTGAGAAGCACTGCCTGGAGGAGGTCAGAGGCCCCTTCTGCGGGACGTTAGGTAGACCCATGCTGTGGATGCATCAGCCCGCTCAGCCTGGGTTCTTCATGTGCTTGTTGACACAGGACATGTGCAAGAAATTCTAGTTTCCTGGAGGAAGTGTGGCACGGGGTGGTGAGGAGAGTGGTACAGAGGAGGGAAAGCTCCTGCTCTCTAGAGAGCTCC
This sequence comes from Ictidomys tridecemlineatus, assembly GCF_052094955.1. Classification (NCBI taxonomy): domain Eukaryota; kingdom Metazoa; phylum Chordata; class Mammalia; order Rodentia; family Sciuridae; genus Ictidomys; species Ictidomys tridecemlineatus. Next base: position 226,967 of record NW_027523761.1, on the reverse strand, counting down.
TGGAGTGAAGCCACCCCAATCCTGTGGTCTCTGCTCAAGAGTCTGCCCCCAAGTGCAGGCTCTGGTCACCTGCATGCCTGACAGGAACAGCTTACCAACGCATGTAAAGTGGTGTCCAGGGTGCACTAGAGAATGGGAATGACACTCAGAATGACATCCTGTTCTTAACCGGCTCCCTGCTCTCTCTTCCCCGTGAGGGTCAGGATGTCCCCTTTGTGTTAAGTGCTTTGTTCAATATGGACTTTTGCTTCTTTTTTGTGAGAAGAATGCATTGCCTTAATAAATTTAAATAAAAAAAAACAGATCAGAAATCTTATACTTGACCTCTGAATGTTCTTTATGGGGACAGAGCTTATAACGTAGAGAATCAGCTGAGAAGCCAAGCCTACCACGGGTGATTAAGGTCAGCACTTATGTCTGGGGGCTGCCCTGAACCTGTGCCTTTATTCCAGGGTCACAGAGTGCTGATGGGCCCAGCTAGCGTGGCAGGAGGCCCAGACGGGTGTGATTCGTGAATGTGGAGTTTCCTGGGCTGTTGGTCAACTGGAGTGATGCTTTCCTCTGTGCTTTACTATCATGTTCACCACATCTGGCTTCAACCTGAAGCCAGTGGTCAGCAGACACCAGCTTTCATGAGTGCTTCTTTGTGAGTCCTTCCAAGGTGTGGTCAAGGCTGAGTGGCCCTCTGCCTCCTGGTCTGCAGGTCCCTGCCATGGATGCTGGCAATGAGACAGAGGGCAGGGGCTTTCTGCTGCTGGGCTTCCCAGGGCCCCAGGCCCTGCAGCTCTCACTCTTTCTGCTCTTCCTGGTGATGTACATCCTCACAGTGGGCGGCAATGTGGCCATCTTGCTGCTAGTGAGCACCTCCCGCCAGCTGCACACCCCCATGTACTTCTTCCTGAGCAACCTGTCCTTCCTGGAGGTCTGGTACACCACGGCCGCAGTGCCCAAAGCCCTGGCCATCCTGCTGGGGAGGAGCCAGAGCATCTCCTTCATCAGCTGCCTCCTGCAGATGTACCTGGTTTTCTCGCTGGGCTGCACGGAGTACTTCCTCCTGGCCGCCATGGCCTACGACCGCTACCTTGCCATCTGCTACCCCCTGCACTACGGGGCCATCATGAGTGGCCTGCTCTCTGTGCAACTAGCCCTGGGCTCCTGGGTCTGTGGCTTCCTGTCCATTGCAGTGCCCACGGCCCTCATCAGCGGCCTGTCCTTCTGTGGCCCCCGAGCCATCAACCACTTCTTCTGTGACATTGCGCCCTGGATCGCCCTGGCCTGCACCAGCACGCAGGTGGTGGAGCTGGTGGCCTTTGTGATTGCTGCCGTGGTCATTCTGAGCTCCTGCCTCATCACTCTGGTCTCCTACATCTACATCATCCGCACCATCCTCAGCATCCCCTCGGCCAGTGGCCGCAGCAAGGCCTTCTCCACCTGCTCCTCCCACCTCACCGTGGTGCTCATTTGGTACGGCTCCACCATCTTCCTCCACGTGCGCACCTCCATCAAGGACGCCTTGGACCTGACCAAAGCCGTGCACGTCCTAAACACTGTGGTGACCCCAGTTCTCAACCCCTTCATCTACACCCTCCGCAACCAGGAGGTCAGGGAGACTCTACGGAAGAAGTGGAAGAGAAAATAGCTCTGCAGCTTAACTGCGCCCTGTCAAGGCCCCCGCCACCTGCCCGGGGCAACAAGTGGGAATGCGGAGGCTTGAAGGAAAGCAGCCGTTGATTCATGGAGAGAGAGGAAAACAGGGGACACAGAGACAGAAACCCTGAAGAACCAAACCAAAGCACACAAAGCGGGCGTGTTGGTCATACATCCATACACAACGGGAACAGCAGCTTTTAAGACTTTAAAACAGAACTTAAATCTCATACATTAAATTAGCTCTCCCCCTGGCTTTTCTTTATAAACTTGGGGGCAATTATTACAGAGGGAAGGGGGCCTTGCCAAAGCTCAGGGCCCATCAAAGCAGGCCAGGTGACCCCTGCCACTCAGGAGGCATCCCTCCCAGGCTGCTTCCCCCTTCTCCATGCCCAGCACTGCCATTGAGGGCAGAGCTACGAGGCTCTGCTCTCTGCCTGCTCTGTATTTCTGCCAAATGCCACTGATGGCAGCTGACCCCCTCACTGTGACGAACTCTGATTGAAGTGCTGACATGGCCGACTGTCTGATGTGGGTCATGGAGGCTTGGCATCCTGTTTCATAGGTGTGAGTCACAGTCCCACTGTCACATATGGTCTGGCTGTTGTCACTGTGAAGCCGGGCTGTTGTTATGGTGTGGAAGTGTGGTGTCTCCCCAGGCTCTTGCTAATGCAGGGGCAGCAGAGGGGAAATGGCTGGATGGTGGGAGCTTAACCTAAGCAGCCCATCCTAGATGGAAAGGACCAACTAGGTGGTAGCTGCGGGCAGGTGGGCGAGGCTGAAGGAGGGGTCACCCAGGCCTGGAGGGTGCATCTTCCTGGGCCCCTTCTCTCCCGTCTCTGCTTCCTTTCTGCTGGGATGAGCTACCTCACCCAGGCACCAGACCAGTGGAGTCGGCCATCGACTGCTGGGAACTCTGAAACCATGAACCCAAATAAACTTCCCTGCTCTAGGTTGTTCTTGTCTGGTGTTTTGGTCACAGCAATGGAATGTGACTAACACAGCTGCCAGGCTCAGCCTTGTCAGAAGGCATGCGGGGCTCACAGAGGTCTGAAGTCCCCAGAGGTCAGGGGAGCATGGACTGGGTTCCAGGAGACCTGCAGGTGACTGCCTGCCTGTAAGCCAAGCCCCTGAGTGTAAACCTGTCACCGTAGAGGACTGAGTACTTCCAGTCCAGCGTCATGTGCAGGCCTGGAGTCTGAGCTTATGCCACCTGCACAGAAGACAAGTTCAAGACCCAAATCACCATTAAAGCAGGATTAAGAACCCGACACCCCATGATTACACAGACACAAGCAATAACTGATCCACAAGATTTCTCAACACAAGGTTGGTGGCCGCCCTCTTCTGCCTGGACGGCAAGGGGGCAACAGTGGGAAGGTTGCAGATGACAAAGTGGAGCCCAGAAAATCACGGACACCACAGAGGTCAGAAGGCACAAAAATACATAAAGGAATTGAAATTTTTTTCAAAAATGACAAACATAGTTTACTTATAAATCAATATATTTAACAGTTAAACTAAGTAAGAGATGATCAGCAAAAGGTACATTCATAGAAAACTGAGACGACATTTTACGTTTGTTTGACTGGGAAAAGAATCTTTTGGTGATGCCACGTATCAGCCTCACAGAGGGGAACCTGGTAGCACCTAGTCAAGATCATAGTGCCGTCCTCACCATCTGGAGGTCAGCCTAAGCAAATACCCCCAGGTGATTTCTATGGATATAATGTTATTTACAATATTAAAAATCAGAAAGCATTCAAATAAACCTCGATACAAAATGGATAAATGAATTCTGAACCATGCAGAAAATACAATATCCCAAAATAGTGTGCAAATACAACAAGTGCAGAGCATCTTCTCTGTTGCTGGCATGCACTTAGGACATGTGAGTGAATAAGATGGAGAAAAATGTACCCTTACACTCTGCTGGGAGGAGACAGAACATAACTAAAGAATGAGAGATTGTGAATGTGTTCAAAGATGATAAGTGCCCTGGAACAGATGCATTGGTAGGACACAATTTGTGAGTGTGTGTGTGTGTGTGTGTGTGTGTGTGTGTGTGAGAGAGAGAGAGAGAGAGAGAGAGAGAGCGAGAGAGAGAGAGAGAGAGAGAGAGAGAGAGAGAGAGAGAGAGAGAGAGAGAGAGAGAGAGAGAGATATGCTGTGCCCCTCCCCTGACTCAGGCAATGGCAAGGCCCTACTGAGGTGGATGGCGCAAGGCGTCCATCCTCTGGAGGAGCGCAGTATGTTTCTGGGAATGGGCTGGTTTGCTTTTGTATTCCTTTAATAAGTATAGATTTGATTTCTCATATGACCATTAAGTATGAAGGAAAAATCATGACTTTCCCAATTAATGCAACTACTTCTAAAGCATAGATCTGTTTGTTCTAAATGCAATGATTCAGCTGTGGAGTGTAAATTGTTAATCTAATGAAAAACTCCCTGTATTCCTGTCAAGGAAGTTTTTGAGAAATTAAATTAAAATCTAGAGAAGAAAAATTAATGTTAAGAAGATAGATTAGTGCTTAGTACTGGGCAACTTGTTCTTGTTCCTGTGCACAATGGTTTGTGCTCTTACTCCTGTTTGAATAAAATTAATAACAAGTCAACTACTTGCCGTAACCATGGCACTGGTTCCAGTCAGTAAGTCAAGAAAGAATAGTCAAGGTATAGGCCAATAGTTTGGGACATTTGTAACTATTATTAAAAGTTAACTAAGCAGAAACTGCTCAAAGCAAAACTCGAACTGAAAGTACAAATGCTTGCTTATGCATAAGCCAAGATACATTCTTCTATTCTAATTGTAGCTACGTAATATTTTCTTTCTTTGAATAATGATTCCTGTTTTGTAACTACAAAGTACTGTAAGCCTGCCAAAATGAAAAGTATATATGATCATCTTCACAAGTAAAGATTGGGGTCATCACCTTCACTTTGGTGTCCGTGTTGTTTCTCCACCCCCTCTTTCGCCGACTCCTCATCATCCGTTTGTCTCCTGAGACCCCCTGTTGGAGCTGGTCTCAGAGAGAGAGAGAGAGAGAGAGAGAGAGAGAGAGAGAGAGAGAACCTGAGAACCCAGGGGTACTTAACCACCGTACCACATCCCCAGCCCTTTTCATTTTTTATTTTGATACAGGGTCTTGCTAAATTGCTTAAGCCCTCACTAAACTGCTGAGGCTGACTTTGAATTTGTGATCCCCCTGCCTCAGTTTCCCCAGCTTCTGAGATTATAGGTGTGTACCACCATGCCTAGTCCAGGAAATGTTTTGAAGTCAGTCATTTGAATTAATTAAAAAAAATTAGGAGGGCTGGGGATGTGGCTCAAGCGGTAGCGCGCTCGCCTGGCATGCGTGCGGCCCGGGTTCGATCCTCAGCACCACATACCAACAAAGATGTTGTGTCCACCGAGAACTAAAAAATAAATATTAAAAATTCTCTCTCTCTCTCTCTCTCTCTCTCTCTCTCTCTCTCTCTCTCTCTCTCCTCTCTCTCACTCTATCTTTAAAAAAAAAAATAAATAAATAAATAAAATCTTTAAAAAAAAAAATTAGGAGACAAAACAAAAATCCAAACAAACAAACAAAAACCACTATGATATTTAAGAGTACATTTGAATATAGAAAACATGCAAATATGACTGAATGCAAACCGGATTCATGGAACTCTGGCTGTGCTGAGGGAGGGGAAAGTGGAAGATTGGATTTGGAGAACATAAAATTTTTCATCTGCAACTTGCTTCTAATGAAAAAAAATCTGAAGCAAATCATTTGAGTCAAATATGATGAATTTATTCTGAACACAGTGGAGAAATAAAGGAGGAAGGGACATGAGCAGCATGAGGGGCATCGTGAGAGTCTTCAGAAGTGGAGGTGGCAAGCTGGGGAAACACAGGAGGGTCTGTCCCACCCCTGAGAGCAGTGGGGTCTATGGGAGGCCCCGAGAGCACACTGGCTGGCGGGTGGTGAGGGCTCTGCTCTATGTGGTGCCCTCCTCTACTGCTTAGCTTCATGGCTTTGAACAGGGAGATCTTGGGCATCTTCCAGGTGAACTGCACAAGACTCACCCAGGAGGAACCCGCCCGGCACCTTCTGCTCCACCCCCTCTATCTTTGGTGGCCCATTAATTTTTTGAAACACTTCTTATCTCTTTTCCTGATGCAGGATCCATCTCCCTATTACCCTGCTTTGTCTTAGGGGTGTGCCCTGCTTGACTTCCATGCCTGACTTTCCCACTTAGTGGTATTTTTTGCCAGCACCAGTGGGACACCCACCTCCTGGTCTCCTTCACATCTGCACAGCATTCCCCGGGTGCACATATCAAGACTTTATTCAGTCTCTTCTGCTGGATACTGTGGCAGTTCCCACCACCTACCATTGCAGTGGTGCTGTGATGGATCAATTTGCCCAGCTGTGGAATTTCTGCATTCTCAGGCTAGAAATGCACACCAGGTGGAGGCACTAGGAGCTTAGTTGCCATGTGCCACATTTCCCACTGGGCTGTGGGCTGGGGGTCTGAGAGCCCTGCAGCCCAGGATCACCACTGTGCAGCAGGATTGCAGCATCTATAGCTTTGCAAGGAGGAAGGCACAGGAGACCCTTTCAACCTGCCTCTGTGTTACTAATGTGGAGCTCACCGTGAGAGACGCACCCGAGAAGTGTGGGTATTTCTCTCCATGTGAGCTGCTGAGGGGTTTTGCCTCTTTTCCTAGGCTTTTTGCTATTTCTTTAGTCATTTTTTACTATTTTTATAATTATGGACATTAACTCCTTATGATATTCATTAATTTTTTTTTCAGTTAATTTGGACCTTTTGAATGTATTCATTGTGTTTTCCCCCACAGATTTGAAACACATTCTCCTTGGCCAAATTTACCAATTCAGTAGAATAGAAACTATTCTATTGTTTGGAGTCGCCCCAGCTCCAAAGGCTAACTTCCCCATCCCCCCAAGAAGAGCCCTCCAATGGTGAGCCCTGCTGGCTCACATGATCCTGCTGTCCAATGGTGAGCCCTGCTGGCTCACATGATCCTTACCCACCAATTAGAACGCACCCCAAGCCAGCTGCCAAAAAACCACCCCGGGCTCTATAAATATGCAGAACTGCCTCAATAAAGGGGCATTTTTTCTCCTACTGCAAGCCTTGATTGTTCTTTCAGAAGCAGTGAGGAAGTTCACCTGCGATGTGGCCCTCCACTCATGCCTCACTACTGATTTGGAGAGTCTATTAGAAGGCCAGTCCTTCCTCCTGGGTGATAGGCAACATTTCCCACTTTTCCATCTAGAGTAGTTATTGGTAGCATTTCAACTGTTACATTGTAATCTCAGAGTCACTTTTTCCATTTACTAGCACAAGGAATGGATGTAGTGTTATTTTTGCCAAATGGCTGTAGAATTATTTTAACCCCATATACTTAAAAGACTGCATTTTCCTCAGTGAATTTATCATCTGTTAGATCCCTTCCTTTCTTCTTTTCTCTTTTTTTTCCAGATGGCTAGATACCATCACAAATGTACTAAATGGCACTACAGTCCATTGGTGTCCAGAGAAAAATAATGAGAACAGGAAAATATCTTTATTAACTTTTACAATAAGTTGCGGGGGGGGGAGGCTCTCCCACTGAGCAGCACCCAGCCAGGCCTCATTCAATGGCTTTATTTATCACTTTGGTTATTTCCACACTAATCAGTTATGGCTTTGCTTCAGGAAAGGGTCCGATTTCCTAGAAGCTGTGTGAGGCACAAGTCCTTCACATGGCCACTGTCTCCATCAAAAGACAGAGGAGTCAAGGCTGACTTTTGGGCCAGGCACACCAACAACATGAAGATCATGAACCATCTAGTGAGATGTTGGGATGTGCTATCACAGATGCCCATAACTTCCCCATGTCCCCCTGCATATCTCACGGGAGTTGGCAGAAGTCGTGCCAATGAGGTTAGAAAACAAAGGATACAAAACCATCTCTGCACATTACACACACAGGGAAGAATCTTGAGAGAAAGGATGCTGAGCAACACTTTGCAAATTGATAGGGTGTGAAACTAAACTTCAGAGAACCTGTACGGTAACCCGGCACGCTAGCTGATGAAACTGCATGCCGTGTGGGTAAGGTTGATGATCCAGACCCTGCTGTGTGTGCTGAAGCTGCATCATGAAGTCAGTGGGTGAAGGAAGATGGCAGCTGGCCCCTCACTCCCCATGGGAATTTACCACCATTCACAGCAGAGACGGGAGTCACCTGCATGTCCCAGAGGAGAGCCTGCCAGTTGAGTGAGCACTCGTGTGAACCTAGTGCAGACGTGGATGATTCTACTCATAAATGTGCAGACACGAGCTCTCAAGGTGAGGATACACACGTGCCCTCCTCTGACTCCCGAGATGATCCACCCAGCCGCACAGGCACCCAGAGAGCACCCAGAGCACCTAGCTCCCAGCCATGTGGTCTGACACCACCCTCCAGGAGGGTGCAAAGGGACCCTTGGAGAGGTGGCTTCTAGGACTGGATTATAAAAGAGAAGGACAGAGCTTCCTAAAGTATCAGAAAGTAAGGAATTGGAAAAACAAACAAACATACTTATCTAGACTTGTCAAGGTGATTAGATGGAATAATAATCTGCTGTATTTTTCAAAATGACTAAAAGACTAAATCTCACTGTAAAAAAGATAAAGTGCAGCAAAGTATATTTCTTGCACATTGATTCTGTCAAAAACCCCCAAGATTATGTATAACTATAATACACCAGCAAACACATAACAATGTTATTTACAGTTTTTAAAAAATGACAGATGAGGTGAGGGCTATGTTAACTAGATTGATTTAACTGCTCTGCACTGTATGCGTATATCAAAATATCGCATTCACGCCCTTACACAGCTGTGATTTGCCAACTAAAACAGTGCTGATAATATTAACTATAGTAATGATGAGAAACTTTCTGTGCCTAGACTAGAATGGTTCGTCACAGGTGGCAAAGTGTCCCGTTCTGCAACCACAGTGTGGAACACAGGTCCCCAGGTGCGCTGAGATCAATAAAGACCCAGGGAGAACCGGCAGGAGACATGTCTGCACCTGAATGTGCCAAGTGCTCCAGACACCCTGTCCCCAGGACGTGGGTGCTTTCCTCCCCACTGAGACCTGCTCATCGTCCTCCTGTGGAGACGGCAGCAGGGGACAGTACTGAGAGGCCAGGAGCACTGGGGGATGCCACTCTGCCCCTGAGCAAGGCCAGTGCTATGGGCGCTAGGACACTCGGGCGTCCCCTGCAATGTTGTGGGAAGGCTGTTCCCTCTTGTGCTATAGACAGTGTCCCTCTCATATTCTCATACCCTGCGGTGGGGGTGTTCTGCTTCTGTGGTTTTCACTGAAGAAATAGGCCTTCGTCTAACTGGGGGACCAACTGGCAAATCCCACTTGAGGGACTTTCTAAGTACTGCCCTCAAGACTATCATGGACATCAAAACCAAGGAAAATCTGATAAGGTGACCATCCGAAATATGATGTGGTCACAGAAAATACAGAGGATGCTGGAGAGAGCAGCTCCCCCCCCCCCCGTCCGGCAGCTTGTTTGCAGGTGTGTTTGTCTTTTCTGTGTCGCTGACCACCAAACCCAGGGCCTCTCACCCATGGTAGTAGTGGGGGCCTCTCCCATTGAGCAGCACCCAGCCAGGCCTCATTCAATGCCTTCATTTATCACTTTGCTCATTTCCACACTAATCAGATATGACTAATGGGGTTACAGAACTTGAACTTGGGGTGAAAGGGAATTCAATGTTTTATCTTTCCATTTTTTCTGAAAATCAGAAACTCTTCTAAAAAATATATTTTAAGTAAAAAGCTAAGTGTCCCAACCAAGAAGATTTTTCTTAGCTCATAAATTTATTTTTCCCAATAGCAGGTTGTTGCATTGCAAAATGTATGACATTTCCAGATTCCGGGGTGTTGTTTGGACTCGTGCTTCTTCCGCTGTGCATTTACCAAGGAGATGTGTTTAAGAGGCAGTCGGTTCTTTCCTTGGTGAATAAACATAAGTGACTCCGTGACGAAGCCTCCATACTGACGTCCGCACAGGACCATCCTGCACGTCTGACCCTGGAGTATTCAGATGTTTATTTGTATAATTAATTCAATGTTGTTGCTTTTTTTTTTCCTGTTTGGTCATTAAAAGGTGAGAAAATACCTTCAAAACATTCTCGGATCAACACTGAAATTTCTGCCATTCCACATAAAAGTGCATTTTTGTTGTACTTTCACTTGTTTTTAAAAATATTTTTGTCAAACACTTAACATACGGTGATGTCACAAAAAACGGGCCTGTGGCACGGGGAGCTCCAGGGACCTGTCCTACACAGAAGACCACTCTGTTGTTAAGACTGTCAAAAGGAACATGGAGGGACTGGGATCTAAACTGTGACAGTGACATCACTGCTTAGTGAAGTGGCAGGCAGGTCAACCCCGAGGGAGCAGTGTCTGCTTCACCCCAGGCCCAGCCCAGGGGCAGCTGTGGGTTGGCCACACCCTGCACGTCCCTCCTTCTCAACAGAATGAGATCTTGGTGTTTTGAGCCAGCTGGCAGTGCCGTAGGGGACAGGCCAGAGGCTGGTTGGTCACCTCCTGCCCTTGAAAGCATCTGGATACACACCACCTGCAGCACACTAAGCCTGGGACAGTGAGTGGGGCGCAGGGGACAGGGCAAGGGCCCGAGAAGGAGGCTGTGGAGAGGAGGATGCCCCGGGGAAGGAGGTCTTCCAGGGGCTTCCGGATATTATCATGGGTAGGGGAGGTTGCACGTCTGTGGCTAGAAGGATACTCAGGAAGTGACCACAGGTCCTAGGCAAGCCCCCAGGCTGGCGCTTGGGCTCTGCCAAAGGAGACGGAGGGCATAAGGGCTGTGCCAAGGGCCCCACTGTGCACTGAAGGAGCACCCAGCTAGGAACCACTCTGCAAAGCCCGGGGTTCTTCTTCCTATCTGGATGCTTAGATTTAGGGAGACGTCAATTAGCTCACTGGCCAGCTGATGGAACTTCGGTGACCACACACAGGAATGTAGTAATTGCAGAAATAGTTTGGAAAAATCTCTAAACAAAAGATAGAGAAAAGGCACTCAATAAAATTGTTTCTTTTTTTTTTTCAGAGTAGAAATTAGAAATTTATTAAAGGACAGAAGAAAAAGACTTCTTCCAGAGGAAGAAGGGGACCCAAAAGGTGGAATTCAATAAAATTGTTTCAATATTCTTCCATTTGAAAACTCAGAAAACTAGAGAAAGAATGTCCTTAACACAATTGAGGCATGAATCCCACGATGCTGGAGGCTGGGTTGTCGGAGGCTTTCCTCTGCACCTGGAACAAGACTTGCAGGCCAACTCGCCATTCCTGTTCCTCATGTTCCCGGCAGCCCTAGCCGGGCATGAGGCAGGGGAGGCAAGGAAGGTCCCGAGGACAGGGCAAAGCCCCCCTGTCTTCATGCTCAGATGACAATCTGGAGTGGAAAGCCACACAGAACACACAGAAACTCCAAGAAGTAGTGAACCAATGCAGGAAAGCGGCAGGTTGCAAAGTCAATGTACAAAGTCCCATAATCTTCCTTTAAAAAGCAGACAGACAAGAGGACAGACAGAAGGGCAAGAGGTCAAGGAGAGGAGGAAGGGCTGGGGAGCAGATTAGGGCACAGCACATCCCATCCCCGTGTGGCCACGTTAGACTCCACAGGTCATGCATGGCTAAAAAGAAATTAAAACGTACAAAAAATCAGTTGATTACCAAACACTAACAACTAGCTATCCCTCCTCTAAAAAAAAAAAAAAAAACATAAATGTGATTCCAGCTATGATAGCCAAAAATAAATACATAAAGATAAATACTTAGGAATAGATTTAACCAATCAAATGAAAGACTTACACACTGAAAACCACCCTTTACCTCCTAATTTTTCATTCTTTGCCCCTACCCCCACCCCGGGGCTGGGGATTGAACCCAGGGCCCTGCACTTGCTAGGAAAATGCTCTGCAACTGAGCTCCTCTCTAATTTCTACTGGGACAGGGAGGAGACCCCACAGAAGTAATTGCTTTCCTAACGATGTCCACCTACTCATTCCTTGAGTCCCCTGCCAGCATTCCCAGGGTCTCTCATTATTCAGGCTCCCACTCCATGAGGATATCTCCCTGGGAGGCTTCTAGTCTTCATGGCAGGTGATGACACCGAGGCCAAGTCCTCTGGTAATTGGTGATCAGTGCAGGCAGCTGATTGCTCCTCAGAGAGTCCTGGGGCTGCCCTTCCCCAGTGCTGGATCAGGGCCGTGGGCATGAGGGAGCTGGGACCACCCCTGAGGCAGGTACTTAGCCCCGCTGTCTTCATGCTAGTGTCCCAGAGCACGTAGAGTCTCTGTCTGAATCCTGCTGCCATGGCGGTGCGCTGCACAGAGCCACGGTGAGTGTGTGTGGACGTGCTGTCTGACGGTCATGGTCACATGAAATGGCCTGAGCAGGAATGGCAAGGACTAGCAACACTTCACTCAGTTTTTCACCTGCAGCATGAGATAAAATCCATCCACAGGTTGTAATATAACCCAAAGCTTATTTATCCCTCTGCCTGGGGGTTCGCTCCGAGGCTGGGCTCCATGCCCACATCCAGCACAGGTTGGGCCTGGCAGTAAGCCAGGTGAGGGGAGCACACTGCTGCAGGAGCAGCTGGGGAACCATGGGGGAGAGCCGCCTGTTTAGACTGGTCAGCGCCTGTGGCTGGGTGGGCTACGTGGGCCTCCAAGCTCCAGGGATGGCCTGTACCGGTGCTCCACATGACCTGGGTACACTCCCCTCTGTGTACCCAAGTATGTGGCTTGCTCTGCGGCATAGCCAATGGGGAGTCACAGTTGAATGATTGTCTCTGCCAAGCCTGGGAGACCAGAGTGCTATAGAGCTCACGTGTGGCCGGAATTCAGGGACTGAGGGGCTCCCTGGGACGTAGGATGCTCGGTAGTCCAGATGGTGCATCTGGACTGTTCCTAGGCTGTTGCTTGGGTAGAGCCTGGACCTGTGTGCAGGCGCTGGCACCCTCCCTTGGCACTCACACATCTTCTTTCTGCAATTCCCTTGCCTTCCCGAGTGCTCTGATCTCCAATGCCTTCCTCTCCTTGATCAATTTGAACCTTTATAAAACAGTACTTGAGCTGCAAGGGAAGCCAAGCTGGAGAGAAGGTAACACGTTTGTTAGACCAAGCCTCAACTAACTGACTTCACATCACCTCTGAGAGCTGCCCAGGGGCAGGCTGTCCAGAGTCATTCAGGAGTCTGGGGGACAGCTTAGTGGGCACCCACCTGTCCCTGGAACCCAGTGGCTGCTGTGGTGTGCTATTATCTCTGTACCTGCACCATGCAGTCCTTCACGAGAGTCCCTCTATTGTTCACAGAGATGGCACAGGTAAACACATCTGATAGCAGTCGATGACAATGGTGATGGTGCTGAAGGTGATGATGGTGGAGATGTGCTACCACTGATGGTGTTGGTAGTGATGGTGCTGATGGTGCTGACGATGGTGGTGATGATAGTGATGGTGCCAATGGTGGTGATGTAGCTGATGGTGATAGTGCTGATCGTGATGGTGGTGATGGTGCTGATGGTGGTGATGGTGCTGATGATGGTGGTGCTAATAGTGATGGTGCTGATGGTGCTGATAGAGATGGTGCTGATGGTGGTATGGTAGTGAGTGCTGGTGATGGTGGTTCTGATAGTGATGGTGGTAATGGTGGTGCTGATGGTGCTGATGGTGGTATTGGTGGTGCTGATAGTGATGGTGGGGATGATAGTGATGGTGCTGCTGATGGTGGTGCTGATGGTGATGGTACTCATGGTGATGCTGATAGTGATGGTGGTGATGGTAGTGATGATAGTGATGTGGTGATGATAGTGATGTGGTGATGATAGTGATGGTGGTGATGATAGTGATGGTGGTGATGATCATCATGGTGGTGATGATCATGATGGTGGTGATGATCATGATGGATGATGATGGTGATGTTAGTGGTGATGATAGTGATGGTGGTGATGAGGATGATAATGGTGGTGGTGATGCTGCTCCTCATGGTGATAAAGATGGAGCTAGTTCTGAGCTCTAGCAGTTGGTGGTGGCTGTAAGATCACAGCATGAGGAAATTGTCTTTAGCTTCCATGGCTTTAGGTTTCCCTTTTGCCTGTGTGGGTGACAGTGAGTGCGTCTGTCAAACCTCAGCCCTCAGCTCATGTGGAGGATAAATGTTAACTGTCCTGGTGTTCAGCCCTGGCCTCAGGATTGAGCGAGGCAGCCGGTGCAGGGAGGCCCTGCTGCTTGGTGTGTGTCTTCTATGTTGGTGTGCATGCTGGGCCTCGGTCCCCTCCTCTGCAGAGTGGCTAATGATTACTGGCAAGGAATTCAGATCAGTCTTTACATTTCTCTGTCTGTAGTTTTATGTGATATAAGATACTTATTTTATTCCAGCAGGTAGTAATTATAAATAAATCTTAATATTAAATTTAATTGGATGGATATTGTTCCACAAACTGAAGGCTCAGTCTTGTCTGGACCCCATTGTCTCCCCTGAGCCCATCCGCTATGCTGCTCTCAGGGCTGTCTTCCTAAACTGGGCACGCAGCCTGCCTCCTCCTCCTCAGAGACTGGTACTTCTCTCCGTCATCCGCCTGTCCACAGCCAAGGTCTCAGCTCGTCATCGTCTGGGCCAGTCCTATGCTGTCACACCTCTGCTGTCACACTGCACAGGCACCCCAGCCCAGGAGCTGACCCATCCTCTGAGGAAGCTGAAGGCCATGTCCTACTCCAGGCTTCGCACCTGTCAGCACTGTTCCCAGAGTGGTCCCTGCATTCTCTGCCCTCTCCCCTCACACTCCTCAAATGCTGCACACAGGTGAGCACAGGTGAGCACAGGTGCCCATAGGTGAGCGCAGGTAAGCACAGGTGAGAACGATGTACACAGGTGAGCACAGGTGAGCACAGGTGAATACAGGTAAGCACAGGTGCACACAGTGCCACCTTGAGGAGCAGGAGAGAGGGAAAACAATGGGGAGTCAGGGACAAGGAGCACTGAGGGACCCAGGCTGGCGGAGCAGGAGGCCCCAGGTGGCTGGCACACCACACTGAGTCACGCAGTCCTGGACCCCACCCTCACCCCTCAGCGATGAGCACAAATATGACCTGTGAATACTTGTTGAATGAAAACACCTTTATAACTAGAGTTAATTAAATCATATGTTATCAACCAAACCTGCTCTGCTTATTATTTTATTAACATATTTATTTGGTATTCTGGGAAAAAAATTGGGAAAAATATTCCACAAAATCATGAGACTGCCTGATTGTCTCTCCACACTGCCCACTGTGTCCTCTGCCCTGTGGAGCTCTGTGCTCTTAGGGATCCACACTCCTCTGTCTGGCCCTGAGCCTGAGCTTTGGCATCCTCTCCAAACACACCCAGTCGGTGGCCCAGACCCCAGAGGCTGGGTTCCAGAGGCTCCCCTATTCCAAGTCCCACCTCATCCACTTCTGAGTAGGGCTTCAGTAGTGTCCAGCTCCATCCTTCACATGGTCACACAGACTGCCTTCCCCGGGACATACCTTGACACCCTGAGAAGTGAGCTGACTATTGGTACTTGGGTTTATTGCTGGGCTTTCTGCCCTGTGCGGTTGGTGGATGTGTTGTTCTTTATTAAAGTGAAACAGGCAGGCCAAGACCTCCTCACATCACTTGAAAGCATTCAGCTCTCGATATCTTAAGTATTAATTGTCATCATTTCCATTACATATCCTTGTAATATCCAAATATTTGAATTAAATGCCAAGTACAAACTGCCTTTCTGCATTTTCCTGCTCAGGATCCCACTCTCATGCTTAACATAGCACCCCTCTGCCTTCAGACTTCTGCATAATTAGGTTTTGTGTGCGTTTGTCACCCTGTTTGAGGTTTTGCCTGAAAGCGTCTAACAGAGGTCAAGAGCAACTTCTTTGGATTCAGACAACCCAGGCGCCCATCTCGGCTCTTCCACTGGAGACTGGTGCTCCCAGTCATGGTTACTGTCTCTCTCTTGCAGTGTTTCTGAGTTCACTATACAGAGACAGGAGATTTAAAGTCTCATTAGGTTGTGAGAACAAAAGGATAGCATGTCTGGAGTGGCCCCTATAGCTCATCACACCATGACTAGTGATTGGCAGAGGGGCAGGTTCCCAGGGCTTTACCTGTGCATTCCAGTCTGAGGAGCTATACACGGAGCCTCGGCACTCTGGGTTTATTTAACACAGGTGACTGCGGGCTTGAGGCAGCAACCACACAGGTGGGGTTCTTGCAAGGATGACTTTATTTAAGCCTTTTTAAATAAGATATCAGAGATACAGCCCAATCTCTGAAAAGATCAAGGACATTGGTAAAACAAGAAAAGAATGAATCTACAATTGCTTGTACACTCTTCCCAGTTTCCCTGGATTGCTCTAGTGCTGAAAGATGGGAGCTCATGTCAGTGACTGTCAGTGCATAAAAAGAAACGTATACAACAGGCTAAGGGCAGACAGGAGGCAGAATGCTGGAGATGTTTGGATAGCACGGAACCAGGTCGTCCGGAGTCCTCATGACTGGTTTCAGGAAGAGTCTGCAGCTGCCCCTATCCTTCAGGTGTCCTTCAGAAGATCACCTACGTCATGTGGAATATCATATAAATTTATGCAGTTTTTAGAAAGATGCAGCTGAAGCTTACAGAGGTGAAATGGCTAATTTACAGCTGTAATGACAAACACACAAATCTAGGTCTTAACACTTTTAAGGATAATTCCTTTAACATGATATGACAGCAAAACACATAATCAGTTCATTCAATATTAGTAATTTACTTATCAAACTGGAGAAAAATGCCAACCCAAACATTTGATTGAATTGCTTATCATTTGGATTACAATAGATTTGCCCGTGATTCCATGAATATACAGCCTCAAAATATTATACTGGGCATTTTTCCCTGAAAAGGCTGCCAGTTTGATTGGCCTGCCAGCTTCCACTGTTGCAGATACTCCAACTCAGGTGTGTTTCAGGTAAGACCTGAATTGCGTGCAGTCAGCGGGATGACCGAGGTGCATGTTTTTGGCTTTCATTGCACAGGACATGTGTATTAGGACATAAGTGGAAATCATTCTCAGACGTGTGGCAGGCCACAAAACCACAGTACTGGAGCATATTAAGTCATTTATTTCTCTTGTATTTTCTCTCCAACCTCTGCCTTTAGTTTATTCCAGTCTTCCATGGAAGACCACGCACCAGAGAGTGGAACCTGCCTGGAGAGTAGAGGACCCTGCCTGGACACCAGCGCTCCGTCCTAAGGGATTCGGGCTGTGGCATTCACCAACTCATATTCATATCGCAAGGCACAACCCCTTCCCCAGTGTGCCCTGGCAACACCCCCGGGTCCTTTACCCCTGTGGTGCACCGAGCAGCCCCTGGCACCTGTCCCAGGCAGGATGAACCACACCGTGGTCACTCAGTTCATCATGCTGGGGCTCACCCAGAACCCCGAGTTGCAGGGCATACTCTTCTGTGTCCTCCTCCTCATCTACATGGTTGCGTTCCTGGGCAACATGCTCATTGTGGTCGCCATCATCTGCAATGCCACGCTGCACACGCCCATGTACATACTCCTGCTGGGGCTGGCCATCGTGGACATCGTCTGCACCACCAGCATCATCCCCGAGGTGCTGTGGACCATGCTGTCTGTGGAGAGCACCATCTCCTATAGCAGCTGCATGTCCCAGCTCTTCTTCTTCACCTGGTCCCTGGGGGCCGAGATGGTGCTCTTTACCACCATGGCCTACGACCGCTACGTGGCCATCTGCTTCCCCCTTCATTACAGCACCATCATGAACCCCTGCACGTGCGTGGCCTTGCTCAGCCTTGTCATGGCCATCGCCGTCACCAACTCCTGGGTGCACACGGGTCTCATCCTGAGGCTCACCTTCTGTGGGCCGAATACCATTGACCACTTCTTCTGTGAGATTCCCCCGCTGCTGGCCCTGTCCTGCAGCCCTGTGAGGATCAACGAGGTGATGGTGTACGTAGCTGACATCACCCTGGCCGTGGGGGACTTCATGCTGACCTGCATCTCCTACGGCTTCATCATCAGGGCCATCCTGCGCATCCGCTCCACGGAGGGCAAAAAGAAGGCCTTCTCCACCTGCTCGTCCCACCTCATTGTGGTGTCCCTCTACTACTGTCCCGTGATCTACACCTACATACGCCCCGCCTCCAGCTACACCTTTGAGAAGGACAAGGTGGTGGCCGCACTCTACACTCTGGTGACGCCCACGCTGAACCCCATTGTGTACAGCTTCCGCAACAAGGAGATGCAGGCGGGGGTCAGGAAGGTGCTTTTGAAGCATTAGCAGGTTCAGGGGGCATGACCTCTCTCCTCCGGAGTCGGCGTCACATGTCTCAGGCTTGAGGGGCTTTCATAGCTCCGTCCCCAGTTTCACTTTCTGATGCTTCTTCCTGTCCCTGGTCTTCTCCACAACTCCGTTCTCCTCTTGTGAACATGTTTATGATGCCACACGCACAGCACACTCACAAACACACCTCACTGCACTCTCCCAGTGTGTGTAAAATGCACACCTACGATTCTCCTGTGTGCATGGACACAGTGACTTACAGCAGCCTGCGTGTCCCACGTGCATACATGATGAATGTCACTGCTGATGTGAAAGAATGCACTAGTCTGTGAGTCAACCCCAATTTACACAGCAGAGAGATATATTTTGTCACTGTGGAAAATATTTGTCACAGGAACAGCACAGTTTTCCCTCCTTGAAATCCATGTAACAGTCAAGGTTTTGAGGCAATAATTTTTAAATCTATGCAAATGAATTTTCCACAGTTATTAAAATAATACCATCATTTCATTGCTGCCTGCTTTAGAATTTTTACTCCATGGATACAAGAACTATAAATCATCATTAAAAATGCTTTGTGTACTTAACCTCAATTCTTAGTAAGCCTGCACCTAATGGCAAGAGGGTGAATCGCATGGTACCCTGCATTGAAGGCCACCGTGAAGGCTCATGGGGCCACAGGCCAGGCTTCTGTGGGAGGCCACAACCAGCCTATGGGACACAGTGGCTGTGAAGAGGACTTACTTGGGATTGTGTGGGTTGAATTGGTGAAGGGCCATGGAAATGGGGGTTTTTCCTGAGATTGAGTGGCTATGACAAGGTGATTGATTTGACACAGGTGGAGGAAGGTCACTAAGCAGTAATTGGTGAAGACACAGCGGTTCTCGTCTCTGCCAAGGTACCCTGCTGGCTCCTGAGGAGTGGGAAACCCGCTAACATCTGTGCTCATGGTGTCTATGGAGGGTCTTGCTTCTCTTTCCCTCCACATCAGTGGCCGGCTCTGCTCCCATTGTTCTCTGACCCAACATGAGCAGGACAACAGCACTTCTGATCTCTTCAGGGTGACAGCTGTCCCTCAGTCCATCACAGGCACCCTCTTCCACTGCGCTATCCTCCCAAACAGACAAGTCAGACTGATAGGCCCATCTTTGCAGGGAAGAACAGACTAGATAATCGCATCAATGCGCGCCCCTTGTCTCTAGTGAAGAGCCGTGAGTGCGGTTATTTTGTCTAGCGCACCAGCACCTATTCCCAGCACCTGTTCCCAGCATGTTCCCAGCCCTGCTGCAGCAAACTGAAGCCACGCAGCTGTGGTGAGCAGCCTGAGGCTTTGCACGCTCACATGGGGAAGTGGTCACACCCAGCTGGGCAGTGTGTGTGGCTCCTCACACTCACCATCTAACTGAACACTCAGTATCTGCTCTCAGCTACTTTCAGTCACCAAAGCTATTGTCACCCATAGTCGCCACACCCACCCCACCCCAAACCACATCACCCCTCACCTCACCTCACCTCACCTCACTTTACCTCACCTTATCACACCTCACTTCACCCCACCTCACCTCACCACACCTCACCACACCTCATCTCACCTCACCTCACCACTCCTTACCTGACCACACCTCACCTCACCTCACCTCACTATAACTCACCTTATCACATCTCACCTCACCCCATCTCACCACACCACACCTCAACATACCTCACCTCACCTCACCACACCTTACCTCATCTCACCATACCTCACCTCACCAAACCTCACCTCACCTCACCCCACCCCACACCACTCCACATCACCCCACACCTCACCTCACCTCACCACACCTTACCTCACCTCACCTCACCACACCTCACCTCACCTCACTTCACCACACCGCACCTCACCTCACCCCACCACACCTCACCTCATCTCACCACACCTCACCTCACCTCACCTCACCACACCTCACCTCACCTCACCTCACCACACCTCACCGCTCCTCACCTCACCTCACTTCACCACACTTTACCATACCTCACCTCACCTCACCTCACCATAACTTACTACACCACACCTCACCATACCTCACCTCACGATACCTTACTACACCACACCTCACCATACCTCATCTCACCCCACCACACCTCACCTCATGTCACCACACCTCACCTCACCTCACCTCACCACACCTCACCACACTTCACCACACCTCACCTCACCTCACCACACCTTACCACACCTCACCACACCACACCTCACCTCATCACCCCACCTCACCATACCTCACCATACCTCATCTCACCACTCCTCACCTCACCTCACCTCACCACACCTCACCACACCACACCTCACCTCATCACCTCACCTCACCATACCTCACCTTATCACCTCACCTTACCTCACCTCACCTCACCACACCTCACCTCACCTCAACTCACCATACCTCACCTCACCTCATCTCACCTCACTTCACTTCACCTCACCTCACCACACTTCACCACACTTCACCACACCTCACCTCACCTCACCACACCTTACCACACCTCACCTTACCTCATCTCATCACATCTCACCAAACCATACCTCACCTCATAACCTCACCACACCACACCTCACCTCATCACCTCACATCACCTCACCACACCTCACCTCACCTCACCTTACCACACCTCACCACAGGTCTCCAAACACTCTTTTTTTCCCTTAGTGTTTGAACACCTCAGTGGAGATGGGGAGCGGTTCACGCAGTGCAGGCTTACCAAGAACAAGGCCCTGGGTTCGCTACCAGCTCCTCTCAGAAAACGCTGAGGTGGAAAATTTTCAAACAGGATGTTTTCTTAACTCTCAAAACTTGTTACTGTTGCTTCCATGTTATTTTCTGTCAGTGTCACAGAGGGCACTGAGTCATGTGCTATGTGATATGTAAATACAGATATGGCAACTCCTTGTATTTAGGCTCTTATGTGATTCTCAGCTGCCTGTCACACCCAACATGCATTGGGGAAGCCCAGGAGGAGGCTGATCGCTGCTATCTACCTGCCCAAGGTCCTGGGTGTGCAGCTTCAGGTGTGTCGGCTCTGCTCAGGGTCCTGGGTGTGCACCTACAGGCTGTGTCGGCTGGGTGGAGTTGGAGCTCCATCTTTACTCTCTCTATACACAATGGCTAACACCTTAAACTGCACAAACATCAATCTTTACTGTGGGCTCAGGGGTCATTTCAACTTTCAACAGCGTGGTTTGAGTGCTTTGTGCCATTTGTTTGTGGCTATGTGAACGGGAATAGAGAGGATCAGTGTGTACGGTGGATTTGTTTCTCCACAAAGAGTTGCATTAATTCACTTGGAAGGCTGGGTGTGGGGTGCATACCTGCAGTTCCAGCGACTGGAGGGACTGAGGCAGGAGGACCACAAGTTCAAGGCCAGCCTGGCAACTTAATGAATCTGTCTCAAAAACGATGACAAGTTACTTGAGTGATACTTTAATTAGTCACTTCAATTATTATGACTTGTTTAAAATCATGTGAATCCATGATGTTCTTTAAATATTCACCCTCAGAGCCTTATTAAGGGAAGTCTTTGTAGTAACCAAAAAGACTTCCAACATTCACTGTCTCAGTACAATGGCGGTTCACTGCATTTCTCAGCTTCCCATTGCTATGACAGAACACCTGAGAGGATGACCTTGAAGTGGGCAGGGAAAGGGTTATGGTTTCATAGGTTTCAGTCCATGCTTGTTGGCTTCCGTGCTGCAGGGCCTGGGTTGAGGCAGATCATGATGGCGGGGAGGCTGAGCTAGAGGAGGCTGCTCGCCTCATGGTGGGTGGGAGACAAAGGAGGGAGACCAAAGAAAAACTTAAGACTCACAGACGAGCAAGGTGCAGGAGCAGAGTAAAAGGGGCTGCTCATCTGAGCTGCCAGCTTTACTCATATCCATAGGTTACATCAGGTCATTGACATCATCCATTCGTTTTGCTCATTGTATGACGTTACTGTTGTGTGGGCAGGTTTAGGTGCAGCGACACAGTGGTGTCTAAGAAAGTTTCTGTATTCCCAGCTGAGTGTCTGAGATCAAGGTCAAGGCTGATAAGACTCTAGCACAGAGCCCCCTCTCCAAGGACATTGCCATATTGAGCATGTATTAGTCATCTTACTAGTTCCAGGGAGAAACTGTAGAATATTCCTAAGTGGATAACAGAGCACCTGTTACCCTCTGGTAGTTTGCCCACCAGAGGAAGGCGCCTTGTACATTTCCACAGCCAGAATCCTTACAGCTTGCCTTTCTTGTTTTGTATAGCCTTTTGGATGAATAACATTTGTTTTCTCTTTAATATTGGCAGAGGCAGAAAAAATCTGGTAGGTATTAACAGTAACAAGCCTAATATAACAATCCCAGTATTGGGAAACATCCACTTATAAACAAGGAGTCTGATTTTTTTCTGGATTTCCCATAGCTGAGGTACATCAGCAGAACATTATCATAAGGATCAAAACATTGACAGAGTTTTGTGTGTAAGTTTGGCAAACAAAGCAGTGACCAAATTTTCTGCAGTGTGTTTTAACCCCTTTTTTAGCCAACAGCCGTTGACGATTTTTTATCTCCCCAAATCACTGGAGGTTGAATATCACAGGGCCCTGTTGTTCTTTCTTTTTTGAGGACAGTTGTTGTCTTTTGGTTCAGTGGAATCTCCTCATCCAAATGAAACTTGGGGATCAGGTTGTGAAGTCCCAACTCATGATTGACAAGTCTCACCCACCGAGCTGGAGTCCACATAGGACCTGCTGGTGTGGGCACAGCAGTCCATCCTTCCCTATGTGATGAGAGGCATGGGGTTTTCTGGAATCCTATATTTTACATAAATTTTTTGGCAATGGATGTTTGGGAATAAAATTTTTATCTAAGGCAGATGAGCATTTGTGAGTAATAACTTTGAATTGCATGTTGAGTGCTTTAACTGTAATTAAAGCAATATTCAAGGCATTATTAAAATGAGAGAGTCTAGATTCCTTTTTTGTTTTTGTTTTTGTTTTAAGAGATATGTCTTCAGGGAAAAACATATTTACTTAATTAGATCTTGTCAGGAATTTTATAGGTTAAATTATATTTTAGTGGGTATAAGTTTGTGCAAAAACACAGGATATGTATGCAGGGGCATTATCCGTTTTTTAGGCTTTCCCACAGTGGCAAAGTAGAGTAATAAATAAGAAAAGTAAGTAGATACTTTTTTAGACCTGTGGGCACTACCCTAATAAACCCAGAATGATTATCAATAAAAACATGAAGAAAGGTACAAGTATGAAAAGGAGGGAAACAGGTCATATTCACTTGTCAAAGTGCACTAGAACACAGGCCCATGATTTACACACTCCCACACAGGAGACTGGAAAGTGGGGGAACAGTTACTGACCACAGATGAGCCTGTTGGGAAGAAAAGGAAATATCTTTACTAGTGAGCAAGGGTTTGGATGAAGAAATGCATGAGATTTTACAGCATCTGGAAATGAAGGGAAAGGGAATCTCATGCTTCGTCCGTGTGAGTGTTACCCTCTGTCAGTGTGTGACAGAGGTATGGCTGTGTATATGAGCAAGGAAGAGAGGAGATGTACGGTGCTATAAAGGAGTTTAAAGGGTAAAATAAAAGAGATGGTAAATTGGAATCCAAATGAGGGCATAACACAGCTATAAAAATATGAGGAACAAGTTTAGCTATGTATTGAGAATCTGTGATAATGTTTCAAGTAGTAGAAAATAACCTCAGCATCAGGATAAAGGTGACTAATTCAGCTTGCTGTGGAGAGGTTTGAGGCAGGGTATGATAGTTATTTTTCATTAATAAAAATAGATATTACTCCCCTTTGTTTAGTTCCGTCTGTATTTGTTAACCCATGTATAAGAGGAATGATAAAAATTAAGGAAGAGGGGAAATGTATAACCTGATATAACAAAGAGGATTGGCCATCAAGAGGTGAAAAGCAGTTGGTGCTAAAAAAAAAATCTGTTAATACAGCTTGATAGTAGAGGAAAACTGTAAGTTTTAGAGAAGTAAAGTTTTTCCATAAGTTAGGTATAAAATGTGAATGTCCTTGCTTGTTAAGGATAAAATATTAATATGATCATCAGCAATTAATTGAGCATACATATTAGCAAAAGGCAAAATATTGTAGCCTAAAAAAATGAGGAGAATATAATCATTTTCATATATATATATATATATATATATATATATATAATTTTGTATTATAATTAGCAACTACTGCTATAAAAATCATAAGGTGTTTTAACAAAGATTATTAATAACAATGACACATTAGATACAATGACACATAAGAAAAGTAAGTAGATACTTTTTTGGACCTGTGGGCACTACCCTAATAAACCCAGAATGATTATCAATAAAAACATGAAGAAAGGTACAAGTATGAAAAGGAGGGAAACAGGTCATATTCACTTGTCAAAGTGCACTAGAACACAGGCCCATGATTAGTCAATCCACCATTACTGTTAATAACTTTTTATTAATTATTTTTGGTAAAGCCTGTTTTAAAGAAGGAGTTAAATAAAGAAAGGAGGCAGGGTCTTGTTTGTTTCACAACTGGGAAGAAGGAGAGATCCATTGGGCATAAGCGGTAATTTTTAATTTATTTATTTAAGAAACAATATTTATGAAGATTAGTCCCATTTATGTTGAATTTAATATACTCATTTTAATTGTTAAAAAATTAAAATATCAGAAAAATGTAATTAACAGTATTAATCATCTCTTTCCCACTGAAGAAAAATTTTAGAAGCAATGAATATTACATTGCATCTTAGAGATTTATAGAAATTAACACTTTATTAATTGTCTAACCACCTAGAAAACATTTATGAGTTGGAATTTTAAATATATCCATATTTTTATTTGATTACTTGATTTGAATTAAATTATTTGTATCCATTTTTTGTTTAAATTTTCATTTATGAGTGCTCATTTGTCTAAATGGCAATTTTGATATTAAGTACCTAATACATAGATATAGGGCAGGTCTGTACAACTGGAAATGTCAGGTATAAAATCCAACAGCCATGATGAACACTGAAGGTTTCAGATAGCCAGATATTTTTGTCCTTGATGGTTATCAGATTCATCCCCAACATCACCATGTCTATATCCTCCTAAGGATTTTACTAAAAGAAATTTTTGAATGTATTTGAGAACTAACCCTGGAGAAATTGGCCTCTGGACAAGGACAGAATGTAGAAACCTTTATAGTTAGATAAAAACAAGACGGATCAGAAAAATACATTAACTTATGCAGAGTATTAAAACACTTACGTGGCCTCAATACTAAGTTCTTCATCAGATCAGAGTGCACCTTTAACTCAGATAAGAGTCAGGTGGAAGTCTGTGAAATTCTCAGGAAAAAAAATACTTTTTGAAAAAGAAAACTTGTACATTTGGAATCTTTCTACTTTCCTCTTTCTGAGCTGTCACATTAGGGAGGACCTGGTTAAGAAAGCTGGCTGAACAGAGATAAGAGCCAGCCAAGTGGCTTGGACTTAAAAGGGACACTTTTTGTCTTTTGTCTAAACTGGTTTTTCATAAGCCTGGTAAATCTTGTAGGCCTGTAATTCACATTTTAAATATAAGGCTAGGAGAGCCAGAGATCCAGCAGAAGACAGGAAGTAAGGAAAACTGCTGTGACCATTTTTTCTTTTGTAAGATTATTCTCTTAAAGCATGGTGTTGCAATTTATATAATTTTTCTTGGAGAGTTACTATTTTTTTCTTTTTCTTTTTTAAAAAAGTTGTTCATGCTTTAATTGGCGTGAGCGGAATCCAACCTAATAGGACAAACAGCTTTATGAGACATTTATGAGACTTTCTTTCCTCCTGTATTTGCTGTGAACTTTTAGTTAAATCGGCATTTAGAGGGGTGAGGTAATGGATGCTGCCTACAGCAGTGGGAGCATCGGTGATGATTTAAAGGGGCCATGCACCCAGGAGGCTCTGCCTGTGGCAGGGGGCAGCGGTTTGGGAATGGGAGGGAAAGAGAGCATGGGCTGAGAATTATAAAGCTTAAGTTTAGATATGGCATCTTGACAAAGAAACCAAGCTTGCAGCACAAGCACAGGAGCTTGTGGTTCCTCATGAAGCCTTTTACCCTTATATTCCCAATCTTTTGAATGTAAAGAACCACTTCCTGGGTATCAAAGGCAAAAAGAATCTATTTCTGCCAGCAAAGCAGCGAGGTTAGCATTACTTATAGTATGTGCAGCCTTGCAGAGTAAATCAGAAAGTTCAGCCTGATGATGATGACAACATTGAGTGTCAGATAGGGAATCTCCCATAGCTTACTGATTAGGGGCCAGTACCAGCCCATGAAAGATGCACATCAAAAGCGAGTTCCAGGCGGTAAGCTACTCCCTTCCCCATTAACATGTCTGTTTGGAATTGTCCCTGTTCGGGCGCCAACTGTAAAGAAAAACAAAGAGAGACACAAAGAAAGTAGAGCCCAGGGTCCCAATAGCTCCTTCAAGGGATGCCCCTGAATATGTCAATTCCTTCCACGAGGCTCCACCTCCTGAAGGCTCTACCACCTCCCACCAGCACCACAGCCTGGGCACCAAGCCTTCAACACAGAGCCCAACGGGGACATTTATCCACACCATGGCATTCTGCCTTCCACCCCAAAGGTGCATGTCCATCTCATAATGCAAAGCACACTCGGTCCATCTCCAAGAGTCCCCAAAGTCCTGACAGTCCCAGCATTGCTCACAGACTTCTTCTGAGGCTCAAAAAAACTGCTGTACACCACAGTAAAAATAAAAAGTAAAAACACGAGTTACGAATTTCCAGGATACAATGGCAGAGTTCACCTTCCCATCTCAGGTGGAGGAACAGGGATGTACAAGGAAGGACTGCCGTGAGTCTCCGTGCCTGACCACTGGGCACGCAGGGCAAGACATGACCTCCTGAGGGCTTGGCAGCCCTGCCCTGTGGCTGTGCTGGCTGCAGCCACATGTCCTCTCTTTGGGGTGCCTCAGCTCACTGCCTGTGGCTTCCCTCAGCAGGCTTTCCCAACTGCTGCCACAGCCTCACCTGATCATTGCTGCCCTGGCCTCTGAGCACCTTGCTGGCCGAACACATGGACATGGATCCCAGGGGAACATTCCCAAGGCAGCTTTGTGCTAGCAGGGTGCACTGGGGTTTCTTCTTAAGAAAAGGCAAAAGGAGTTTATACTTTAACCCTGTTGAACCTCTGGTGTGTGTGGAGGCCGTGATGTAACACGGATGGCCTCTGGAACATTCCCCAGCAGGGTCCCCATTAGGGAAACCTTGAGCACACAGCCTCTGCTGTCTGCATTGCCATCAGTTGCCTGGTCTTCTAAACCCTCACCAGAATCACAGATTAAGATATGCTTGTAACAGTCCAGCTTTTTCTAGCCTGTTACTCTCAGATTTCCTAAATCCTCCCATAATACAGTTCCAAAGGCTCAGGACCACTTTACCAGGTGTACTCAAAGCAACAACCTGGCTTCTCAGTACTAGTTTTCTGTGTTGTTATGTTGTCCATCACTGTGACAAAAATCCTAAAGTAATCAACTTAAAAGAAGGAAAAATTAATTAATTAATTAATTAATTTTCTTATGAATGAAATTTTTATTTACATATTGTATCTATGAGCAGATACATAAATTCTTATATAATTAATTTCCAAAAATGTGCAAGAAATTACTATAATTTGTTTACAAATCAAAACACATATTAAAAGCAATGGACTTTGGATAGTTCATTCTGTGGTGTTCTTAGTACAAATGGTACACACCTGATGTGAAACATACAGAAAAAGTATAAACTACAGCAATCTGGATTTGCAAGTATTAATTTCATGGCACTCCAACAACTATGAAATTTCTTTAACCCAACATATATACTATTACAAAATTCTGTAAGAATTTCTCATTATCTCTGGATGTGGCATTTGAATAACTTTTCAGGAACAGTGACTACACATTTTGCCATGTTATGGTTGATCAATAAAAAGGATGTTTATAAAAGACATTCTTTACAAGATTAAAAGAGTATTAAAAGAAACCAAATCTGTGATTACTAGTATACCCATACTCTTAGAATTTGAAAGTTATTTATGGAACTGGTTATTGTTCCTTATTAGAGTATTCAATAAACTGTCTATTGCTGGTAGTGGGATTTCACTTTCAAATTAATATTTCACATTCAATGAAAAGCAATTAAGATTTAAATCAAAATATACTATTTTGAATCATTCATAAACAGTATCTCTCATATACTATGTGACACGTACAGTAATTAAAGTTGGCATTCCTGAAAGCATTGTTGGAAAGATAGACCTGAGGCATTAGCAGAGACATTGCCTCGTGGTTTCAGCTCATGGTCTGTTGGCATCAGTGCTCCTGGGCCTGTGGTGTGGCAGGGCATCTTGTCAGGGAGCACTTGGTGGAGGAGCCTCATCACCTCATGGAAGCCAGGAAGTGAGAGAGAAAAGGGGGGGCCTTGCTTGCACCACCCCTCCAAGGGCACACCCTAGTGGCCCACCTCCCACCATCCCCACCCCTCACAGCAGTGCACAGGCAGGTGACCAGGGGCCTCTGGGGACACATCCATATAGGTCTATAGCCCTGGCTCCATAGCAGGGCTGGGATTTCAGGTTTCAATACAAAATGGTGTGTTTCTCGCACCTACTTGGGTCCGTCCTTGACTCTGCCAAGTGTTTATCTCAGAGTGCGGAACTTTATATACCATCTCCATTTTAACCAATGAAGGTAGAGTTTATCATGCACAGATGTTCATGTTTTTAAAATGTTCAGATTAGACACATAGGAACTGTAGGTGATCCTGGGGTGGAAAATGAATAATGCTGTGTTTTCTTCTCTGAAAAACTGTTGTCATTGCCAAGAGATAAATATGGGTTCGGGGAACATGTAAGGAAGCTGCTTGGATACTTCTGGAGTGTCATGGGCCTCCCTTGCTCTATGGCCTGTTGGTCAAGGTGTCTTTGGCTGCTGTTGTGTTTTGGGGGTCCTATGTCTCTGAGCTGTTCACACAGTTGCAGAGACAGCAAGCTTCTGGTCTGACAGAGGCTCCTTGGCAGGCTGGACCTGCACTGTGAAGGCTTCCCGTGGTTCTGGGTGGACCAGCTGTAAACGACCCTGAGCAACCCCACCTGTCTTCCATTTTCTGGGAGGCTGGGCTGCTTCCCTCACTCTGAGTTCTGGCAGAGCAGTGGCCCAGGCTCTGCTGCCCAGCAGAACTGGTGAGCTCTGCACTCTGGCTGAGCTACTGGTGGGTACTGCAGTCACCTGATTTAACTCACAGGTGGAGTCCCTGTGTAGACGATGCAAACACCACACCAGTATGTGTTTTCTGTTTGTTTTTTTTTTTTTAAAGGCCCACATGCTGTAACCACATACTGCTTACAAGAGACTCTCCTTGCCTGTAAGGACGTGCTCAGAATGAAAGGGAAGCCAGGGGAAAAGACAGTCCACACAAACGGGAAACAGAAAGAAACAGGAGGAGCCACACACATACCAGATTAAAAAAAAAAAATCTATAAAAACAGGTGAACTCTAAAACAGGACCAAGTTAAATAGATAAAACTGTCAAACCAGCAAGAGGACAAAACAACTGTAAATGCATTATTCCTCTAAAATCAGAACACAAACAAAGCAAATATTAACAGGTCTGGAGGGAGTAGTAAAAACTAACTATAGATTTTTAACATCTACTTTTGGCGTCTAAAAATCATCCTGATAGCAAATAAATGAGGAAACATTCCACTTAATCTATATCAAAATCTTCTACATATTCACTGTACTCATTATCAAAATGTTGATTGTATTAGTATTCAAGAGCTGGGAAAAACCTAAACTCCATGTCTAAACTCCAAGGCAAGTATAATCTTGTGAAAAAAAAAAACAACAAAGCTGAAAGCATAACATTTCCTGACTTCAAAACACGTTTCAAAGCTGTGCTAACCCACACAGCAGGATACCAGGAAAAAAAAATCAGGCACATGGACCAATGGACAGAACAGAGAATCCAGAAGTGAATCCACACATTTACAGCAACTGGTATTTGATAAAGTTGTCAAGGGCTCACAGAGAAAAGAATAGTTTCCTCAATAAATGGTACTGGGAAAACTGGTTATCCACACAGAGGGTGGAAATAGACCAGTACCCATCATCATATACAAAACCATCCCCCAATAGATGAAAGGGTTAAAACATAAGACCCCAAGCTATGAACCTACCAGGAGAAAACACAAAGAGAATCTCCATAACGCTGGTCTAGACAATGATTTTTAAGGCAAAGTGGCCTCAAAAGCACAGGAAACAAAGCAAAAGGGAAAAAATGAAATCGCATCAAACTAAAAAGTATACACACACAGAAAAGAAAACAGCAAAGTAAAGGGATGATTACAGAATAGGAGAAGAGCTTTTCAACTGTCCCTCCAACAAAGGGCTAGTGTAGAAAAGGTATTAAAGTACTCAGTAGCAAGAAAGTACAGCACCTGACTAAAAATGAGCAAGACCTGCTTAGACGTTTCCCACAAGGAGTCAGATGAATGGCAAATAGGTCAATGTAAAGGTCTCCAGCAGCATTGACCATCAAGGAAATGCAAATCAAAACCCAAATGAATATCTATTCACTTCTGTTAGAGCAGCTGCTATTTACAGACAGCCAGGGCAGCGGGTGTGTTGAGGGAGGGGCCCTTGCACACTGTCCGTGGGAAGGCACACACCTTCATGGAAGATGGCATGGCTCTTCTTCCTAAAGTGGAAGTCAGGCTCCTGTGAGCCCACAAGCCCAGCGCTGATACAAGATGAATAAAATCTTACCAGTCCCAGACAATATCATAACCAGGAAGCTACGAAGGGGGCAATTTATGGCTGCCTATCTGAAATGAATACTTTCTCAAAGATTTTTTTCAACCCCCTGAGAAATGCCTTCCTGTTCTATGTGCATCCTGTGTTCTGTGTCTCGCGTGATACGCCTATTTCTGTCAGGATGTTCGTCTTTTATGTTCCTAAGATGCAGCCATTTGAACAGGATGCTCTGTGAGGAGCACTTGCCCAGCTGTGGCACTAACCAGCGTGGTCCCAGCATTTATGCCAACATGCTCTGCTTTGTGCTGCCAAGCATCTCCCCAGCCTCAATCTCCCAGACCTTGAACCCAGTGCCTATGGCACAGCTATGTCCACTGTGATGCTCTGCGTTGCCAAATTAATCTTTAGGAAATCTTTCTCTTCATGTTACATAGGTCTACATGATTTTGCATGTCAATAAAAAATAATGTTCAAAAATATGTTGAGGCTTGGGGAATGTGAGATCTAAAGAAAGTGTTGTGGGCAGAATACTCACTGTGGTGGCAGGAAAGAGTGGAGCTAAGGGAACCTGCCATACCCCAGGGTTTCTGCAGGGAAATCAACACTCCTCCTCGTGTGGGCTGACATGGAGCTAAATCGGTGAATACATTCTAGGATTTCCATGTTTTCCTGAGTACATTGAATGTTTTGCCAAATGGGCAACCTTTGTTAGTTTATTTATTTATTTTTCCATGGGGGATATCCTAGCCTCACTTTTTAGGTTTATGAATAAGTAAAACTTGTGTGCAAACTCTAAATAATTAAATAGCTTTTTGAGAATTTAAAGAACTAGACAGTTTCAACACAAATTAAATATTCAATTATATTTTCAGTGCAATAGTAATTCTACTCTAAATGCTGTACAAGGAAGAAGGTAAGTTATGGATCTGGAGTTAAGTCCTACAGATACCAAAATCAGCAGTCGCATGGGGGAAATAGGCTCATCCTAGAAGACAATATTTATTGCAACAGAAAAAAAAATCATGAGCTGATGAGCCCCATGAAGCACAAAAACAGGGATTAAGTGAGCCCTATCAGGGAATCCACATCAGAAGCCCCATGTCCATCCTGATTCCAGCTAATGAGCCCCCCACTGCCTCCTTTCTCAGCCCAACAGACAGAACAGTGCTGGATAATCAGCAAGGCTCCTGTGCTGTGTTTGGAATTGCACCAGGCCCAGGGAAACCCAAGTTCCTCTTTGATTTCACTGTCCCCAAGCTCCCCTGGAGTGAACTTGGGCTTCATTACTGTCCACAATGCTGGGGGGAGCTAACTGGAACCCCAGAGATGCAACCGTAGTCCTTCTCCTGAGATCCGTGCAGATGCAAGCGCTCGCAATTCCTTCTATTCAATTATAAGTTTTTAATTGCTACATTGTAACGCTCTAACAAGTCCCCTGTCGCCTGCAGCAGAAGTGGAACTGGCAGGGATCCCAGACCCTGAAGTTGCCAAGTGAGGAAAACAAAGGCTGTCAGGTCACCCAACTCCTCTGTGTTCTACGAGG
Organism: Ictidomys tridecemlineatus; assembly: GCF_052094955.1. Lineage (NCBI taxonomy): Eukaryota > Metazoa > Chordata > Mammalia > Rodentia > Sciuridae > Ictidomys > Ictidomys tridecemlineatus. Next base: position 194,545 of record NW_027523761.1, on the reverse strand, counting down.
GACCATGTACCAGATCGCTCCTCCCCACATTTTTAATAAGCCCCAATCTTTGTTAAAAAAAAAAAAAAGTTCTGTCTGGGAGGCCCCTTGATGCTCCAGGTAGAAAAATGAGGCTGCCTGGGAACGGAGCTGTGGCCATGGTGTCCCCAGAACAAAGCAGTAGGTGGCACACCAGTTAGAACCCGTGGGGACACTGCTGCTTGGCCCTGTCTCCCTTTGGGAATGAGAACAAGACGAGACTGCCACATTACTTTCATATTATAAGATCATACAAATAATAAGATAGCATCCTGGAAAGACCAGCCCAGCCCCCCACCCTGCCATCTTTGATATGGGCATAGAGTACAAGCTATGTAAATCATGAATGTGTGGCTTTTCTGGAGTCTGTTCAAGTGGTCTGTGTGTCTACACAGCAATAATTTTGTTAGTGGCTTCTGGGTCATGAATGGAGAGCAAGAGGACAGTGCAGGGCCACTGAGAGCCATAGGGAGCCTCATCTGACAGGCAGGCATCTGGTGGACGGGCCTGGTGTGTCAGACCTCCCCAGCCTTAATGGAGTCAAACCACGTTTCCAGGACCATGTCAGGACCCTCCCTTTTCACCAAAACTATGTCACAGCCAAAACACCAAAACCCTCAATAAGAAAGCCCAATGGGGTTCTTCAAAGGGCTATGACTAAGGAGGCAGGAAATTGAGGCAAAAGAGGGGGAATGGATTTTCTTAAAAACTCCAGCTCTGGGGCCACACCGCCCTCTCCTGGAGGAGGTCCATGCAGTGCCATGCTGTCAGCCAAGAGTCAAGAGGTGGACAGGGCAGGACTCCGGAGACTTTCAAGGCCCCAGTGAAACTGGAAGCACTCTCCTTGAGAGTGTCCTCTTTTCCCTGTCCCTTCAAAAAACTCGTGCCTGTCACTTTGAGCGACAGGTCTGAAGTCTGTCTGGGGGCCTTGGCCTGCCTCAGCAGTGCAGAGGCCCAGCCTGTAGCAAGCCCCGAGAGCTGGTCTTCAGTGCAGTTTACCCCCTGCTTAGTTCTTCCTAACTGGACTCTCTAAGCACTGCTCCTTTCTTTGAGGATCTGGCTCTCAATGCAGAAAAACAAACGTAAGGAGTTTCAGCTAGATCTGTAGCTACGGAAAACTGGGGACAGAGATTTCTGATTTTCATTATGTGAATTCCTCTGACCCACCACGTGGTCTATTCTTCTATTTATCTAAGTCACCTTAAATTTCTCTCCATAATATTTTCCAGTTTTCCTAATACAGTTTTTATGTATCACTTGTTGGATTTCTTACAATTTTTGAAGGAATTCTAAATTATATCTCAAACTAAATTTTGTTTTCTCTTTATTTTTCTCAAATAATAATTTTACATTTTTCATAGTTATACATTGATGATTTCTCAAGTATATTTTAAACTACATTTTATTTCATTTTTTTCTCATATGACTATCTTAGTTTCTTCTCATAGTTATCTGTAGATTCATTTAGCAGTTCTACATTAAAAGTCATGTTGTCTATGAATAATGATGATTTTTTTCCCTTCTGTTCTGCATCTTTAATGCTTTTATTTCTCATTTTTGCTTTACTGAAATTATTTCAACTTCCAACAAAATGCTGAATAGAAATAGAGACCAGGGGTGTCTTCATTGATTTTTCAAACTCTGGAGGAAGATGCTGCAATATGTCACCATTGTGTAAGTTCACTAAAGTTTTTAAAAATATTCCTTATTATGCCCTCAAGATTTCTAAGGATCTGTGTCATTAATAAGCACTCGGATTTTGCATTTTGAAGAGATGCTGACATAAATGAAATTCCATGCTGAGGTATAGTTTCACTGTCTTAAATATCTTTAAGTTTAGGTAGGGGTTATTTTGGCTTCAGAAGAGAAGTGGAAGTATTTTCTCATTTTTTATTCCATCTGTGAAAGATTGGAGTAATTTCTTGAACAATTCATTAAGGGTTTATAATTTAAACAATGCGTTCACATTTTACATAGCCATCAGAAGACACAACTTTGCTACATTTTTTTTTTTTTTTTTGCAATTTTGATACTTTCTGTTACTTGAAAAGTTGATCCACATTGTCTGGGATGTAAAGTCTATTGTCATAGGATTTTAATTTAAAAAAAAATTTTTTAGTTGTAGGTGGCACAGTACCTTTATTTTTGTTTTATTTGTATGTGAGTCCAGGGCCCTACCTGTGCTAGGCAAGTGCTCTGCCACTGAGCCTCGCTCCGCCCTTCACCACAGGTTTTAACAACATCTTTTCATCAACTTTTTGATGACTAAAGTTTCCTTTTCTGGTTGTGTTATTTGCTATTTGTTGGTTTTCTCTGTCTTTTTAATCATCATGATTGGTTTTTATCAATTTTATTAATGTTCTAAAGGAGCCCAGCTTTTGTTCTATTGATATTATTTATTGTGATTTTGTGATTTTACTTGGTTTTCTTTCTTTCTCTATGTTTTTGTGTTCTTCATGTGTTGTTGCTATTTTTTGGTATAATTTCTGCAGCATTTGCCACTTTAGATACCTAACATTCTTATAATTTGAGTAAATATATTTATAATTTATGCATTTTTGATTCAGTGACCATGTAAAAGTATATTAATTTCCCAGCAGGTGAGAATTTTGTTTTTAAATTACTGATTTCTGGATGAATTCCATTTGGGTCATTAAAACATGCTCTCCCAATCTCTCACCCTTTGAAAGCATTGGGGGGTGTTACCATCCGTGGCTCGTGTCGAAGGCCCGTTCTATGTGTGGATCAACCTACTTTCTGGAGCATGGTGCGCGTTCTCCTCACCCTTGGGATCTCGACTGGCTCGTCCTGTGACCCACCACAGGGCGTTCAGGTCCTACCTTAGGTGTGGGTTTGCTCGTCCACTTCTCCTCTCTCTGCTCGTGGACACAGTTGGGGCTGTGTTGGGCTGTGCTGACCCTGTAGGCCCATCTGTTCTTGTCCAGCTCACTCATCTGCCCCTGCGCCTTCTTGGTCACACAGTAACCAACCCTGTGGGATTTTCCACACGGTGTCTCCATGGCTTGTCTTTTCCCATCCTTTTCCAACCAACCCTCTGTGTCTTTATTCTGTGTAGTTAAGAAAGGTCTCTTGTGAGAGGAGTGCAGTTGAGATTGACGCTCTCACATGCTCTAGCAACCATGGACGCTTACGTGACAGGGTGGCTATCCCATGGTGTTTGTGTGTGTGTGCATGAGTGTGCGTGTGCATGTGCGTGTGTGTGTGTGTGCGTGTGTGTGTGTGTGTGTGTGTGTACTATTTCCCTGCCTTATTTTGGGAAGCTCACGTTTACACTGTTTGATTGTGATCAATTCGTTCCTTGTACATCATCTGACGTAATTCTAGAAAGTCTGCCATTCACATTCTGGGGACAGGAAACATCGTCAGTTCCACTTGTATAACAGAATCAAAACTCATCTATTCAGCACTTAAAGACTCAAAGTTAGGCTGAAACAAAAGCCCTGTTTGGAAAAAGCTTGAACATAAAATCAGAGTAGAGCCAAAACCTTTCTCTGTGCATTAAAAACGTGTATGAATAAGAGCAAGAAGTCTGACATGTTGAACCCGAGGCTCTGTCCTGAAACGGAGCACCACAGACCTCCACGTGTCAACAGTGCCTGGTATTTGCACCACGTGCTGTGTTGAGGAGCTGACTTCAAATTCACAAGTTTGCACATACATAAGGACTAGTGTGATGGTGTGACGCGTGGACACTGGGTGAGAGAACCCAGTCAGTCAGATGGACTAGCACATCCATCCCCTCCAGCGGGCATCAGGTTTTTGTGAGGAGGACATCGAATCCTTTCTTCCCACAGTACTTCACCATGGACAGTGCCGTAGAACCCCGGGGCCCATCCCTCCCAACCACAGTGTTGTTGGTTGACCGACCCCACCTTCCCCAGCCTCAGATTCGCCATTCCATTCTGTGAGATGACCTCATATAGAATGAGAGTGTGCGGTGTCTGTCCCTCTGTCTCTGTACAGTGCATTTTGCATACCATCCATAGGCCTATCCATCATCCAATCGACAGGACTTGACTCCTTTTGATGGCTGACCGGCATCCCACTGCGTGCACACAGCAGAACTTTAAAAGTTCCGCGTCTGTCGGCTTCAGGGTGCGGGTGCAGTCGTTCTGCTCTGGGGTTCCGCAGCTTTCTAACTCTCAGAACATCGCGGTGCCCTCCTGGTTAGCTGCTTTGTTACCACCTCTTCTAAAGTAGGTTAGGAGGATCACAGTTTCTAAAAATACATCAGCTCTGTGAGCGGAATGATTAGTCACTCAACACAGTACTCCAGGTTCAAATTCTTATCATCATTCTTCACAACACTTCTCTAATGTTACTGATATGGTTGACCTGGTTTGTTTGAAAATGTTTGGAAAATTCTCTCAATTTCTAAAATTCTGTGGTTGTGTGTGTGTGTGGCATGGTCTACTGATATATTTTGACACTTTAAAGAATCTTTTAAGTTAGTCACGTGTCTACTGTTGTTTCTGAGTTAGGCCTGTTTTCAGATCTTTAAATATTTCCCCGTTTGCTTCCATGGATTCCTGAGGGACAGATGTTACTATTTCCATTTCTGCACCAATGCTTCATATTTTCCCCTGTGGTGCTGGAGATGGAACTCAAGGCCTCACATATGCCAGGCAAATGCTCTGACTCCGAGCCCCATCCAAGCCCCCAAAGCTTAAACACACAAAAAAAATCCTTCTTGTGCTTGGTGCACCAAGAGCAGCCAGCACAGCATGGTGACAGGTGCCAGTGACAGATGCCAGTCCTTGTGCCTGTCCCCGTGACTCCATGCCACCGTTCACTCCACAGGCCTTCCTGCTCCCTGTGAGCTTGTGCTCCGGGGCTGAGAGCCCTCTCCTCACCTGGAATTCCAGCCCAACACTGGCATGTTTACTTCTGGCCATTCAGGCTTGATTCTGTTCACTGGTCTTTAAGTGTTTCTGTGTTGCTAGTTTGTCCTGGTGCATTGTAATCCTGCACAGCAGGGGACTTCGCTGAGACACCTTCACGCATATCACATGATCTGCTCCATTCACTGTGGTGCTTCTGTTTTGATGCTGAAGAAAGTAGAATTCTGAAATGTCCTCCATTAAGTTACAGGAGGGAGGAAAGAGACAAGAGAAGTTCCTTGGGTTAACCACAGCTTCAAGCTAAATCGATTTAAAAAAAAAAAAAAAAGAGAGGAAAAAAGAAAAACTGCTCACATTCCTCTTCTGTATGCTGAAGATCACCATCAAGGCCACACTGCATTCTGGTTTTGCAGACAAATCTCCAAGAAGTGGCAGAAATGTCTCTGGGGACTGAACCCTATCCCAGGACGTCACCCCTTTGGCTGGAGTGTGTGGGATCACTGAACTTTGGGACTTTCCAGTTCCCTGTAGGTTTTTTGGAATGTTGCAAAGCAGGAACAAGACCTCAAGACGTCCTGAGGAAGAAGACTGAGCAGATGACGTTAAGTGCATGTAGGAATAAGGCATAGGAACCACACTATTAGGTCAAATTTTAATACACGAATAAATAGTTATAAAGTGTGGAAAGAAAAACAAAGAGAATGAGACCATTAACCTCCTGAGCATAGGGCCTCCCATTTGATTGGTCCATGACCCCCTGGCTCAGTCGCCAGCTGGACCACCCCACCCCTGGACACAGACAGAGCCTACATACCAGACCAGGGTCCTGGGACTGAAAAGGCACGGCCTGGCTTAGAATGCCCATCCCCTTGGGATCACACATGTCCTAACTCGTGTGCACCCTAAGAAACCCAAGCCCAGCCTTCTTCCTGGGCACTAAGAGACCTGAATCTTCCTTAAATTTTTTTCTGCAGTGAGTTAAGGACCTGAAAAGTCCAAGTACAGTCTTCTCTGCCTCTAGAGAGACCTCCTACCCCTGGAGGGTGATAAGAGGAACTAAGTTCTTCCAGCTTTGGACAACTGCTTATAGAAACCAGAGTCACTACAAAAGAACAGCTGCCCAGCAGCCAGGATTTTAAAGAGCTGAGCACAGACGTTACATGGTCAGTGTCTCCACTCTAACCTGCTAGAGTCTCAGCCATCCTCATTGCCCACCACGCTGGAGAGGTTGTGTGGCAGAGGGGACAGCCGCTCGCTGTCACAGCAAAGGAAGCCACGAGTGTTCTTAGTCTGGCTTTCTACTGTCCAGTGCTCGAAGCTTTGTGACAGACGCACTTGCCCTTGGAGCTGATGTAGAAGAGAAGTCAACAGTGAATTTTGTAGCCTCAACAGAACAGAAAAGGTGAAGCATTTTCCACACAACAGTAAGGAATGAGCAGTTCTTGTTCCATAGAGGACAGAAACTCTATGGAAACATCCTCTGCAGGCTGGGATGATGCCCAGAGATAGAGGCTGGCATGGCGTGGTGAGGCTAGACCCGAGGGGTGCCCTTGGGACACCTTTGCATTCCAAAATGAGGTCACAAAACATTTTATGGTTTTCTCTTAAATTACTAAGAAGCTGGGACCCATTAATCTGTCTTCCAGAAAACCTCAATATAGCGCTGAATGAATGGTGCAAGCTGTCAGGGGGTGAGTGATCAGTTAACAGCTTTGCTAGCAATTGACTCATTGATCCCCAATGGAGTCGCACAAACCCATGGGTGAGCTTCCTGGATTAACTAGCACAGGAAACAAGCTTTGGTAAATTCAAAACTGCTGGGACGTGATCCGTAGTTTCACATCTAGAAAAAGTGAATATTTGCCATGTTCAGTTAACGTGCATGGGACTGTCACAGGCTGACCAATTGCTTGCCCTGGTTCATGCAGAATTAACAACCTATTGGAATAGTGTAGCTTCAATACGGTGCAGGTGATCCTGGCAGCCCAGCAGTTAAAAGATGGACTTGGGACTCAGCAGTCTTGAAATGTGGATGGGGTTTAAGAAATTTGCTTTTAGGAGCAACCCCATCTAACTTAAATTTCTACCACTTGGTACTTGGGCAACGAAAATTTAAAAAAAAAAAAGAAGTAAAGAAAGAAAGGGAAGAAAACAATGAGTCAAAATTTATAAAATAAAGCACTTTTGATGTGGAGATTGTCATGGTGAGGCTATTGATGTGACCTAACTACGTGGGATACAGAGCATCCATTGGGATTGATCAAATCATCCGTTCACATTACAGTGCATTTATATGCAACAGATATTTTAGGTGATGAACATTATAAGTGAATAAAGTCAGTGTAGCATGATTTAAATAAAGGAATGATAGAACAGAGACAATGAAACTCCTGCCCTGCAGGGAAGAGCTGAACGGTGTACCTGGGTGGATTCTGGGTTGAGGCATTTGGGTCCAGGCACCTGCATTTCAAGAAGGAAGGGGACCTAGACACTTGGGGAGTCTCTTTACTGCCACGGTGCTGAGTTAGGGGCACCTCCTGGGAAGAAGGGAGGATGGTGGGCTTCTATTTCCAAACCCTGGTCACAGGGAAGTTGACTTTCCTCTTGTGTTGCCGGAAGCAGGGCTGGCAAGGGGTGGAGCAGTGCATGCTGTGAAGCACTTGGGCAGACCCCGTCTCTGGTCCAGATGCCTTATTACCTGACGGGTAGCAGGACCAAAGTTGAAACTGCCACTTGGCTGCATGGAATCACTTCCTCCTGTGCCCTGGAAGAAGCCTGAAGCCTGCGTTGGGTTGGCATGGTCCCATTCACCTTCAAACCTCCCGATTTTTCCTGATTTTTTTCTTTTAACTTTGTGTTTTTGGATTTAAATCAAGATTCTCAGACTTCTCCATTCTTGCTTACTGATTTTACTGAATATTTGAAAATGTTCCTGTCACTTCATTTCATGACTTAAATGTTTTCTGTTTCTTTCTCTTCCTTGCTCCCATCTGGGCTTGGTCCAGCATCATTTTCTTCACCCTGATGTTCCCGAGGGCTTTACTGTGACACAGTCGCCCTGTGTGCTTCTTGTCTAGCACAGCTGTGGAGTCCTGCACCTCTACCACAGTCAAGTTCAGAACTTTGTGTGACTTGCCGGAGAAACTCCACACCCAAGTCACCACCAGCTGGGTCCAGTGCTAATCCGATGCGGAGCAGAAGTTCTCTTGCCTTGCTGGCGAAGGAGGGAGGCCGCAGGCTGATGCTGCCCGAGGCTGCCCCCTAGCTGCTGTTTTCTGGGAACTGTGAGAGGATGTACTCAGGGATGGTCCTCATCCTCAAGAGAGCAGTTGCCCATTTCCAGGTCTGCAGCTGGACAGTAGGGTGGGCAGTGAGGGAAAGGACAGGCAGCTTGGCTCAGGACAGACAGAGGCTCATCTGCTCTCCCTGCAGCCATGAAGTGGGAAAGAGAGAACAGGAAGGGGCAATGTCCCCATGGGCAAGCAGCAAGGTTGACACTCAGACACAAAGTGGTGCCTGTTACACCCCTGGGCCAGTACTCTCAAGCCCTGGAGCCCACATTCTCCCAGTCCTGAGGCACGCTGGCCACACTGACCCTGAATGATCCCTCATGCCCAGTCGCTGGTGCTCTTTGTTTCTGTTTGTTTATTTTTTTGTATTTTGGTATCAGGGATTGAGTCCAGGGGGCACTTTACCACTGAGCCACATCCCAGAACTTCTTTTTTTTTTTTTATTTTGAGACAGGCACTCACTGAATTGTTTAGGTCCTCATGGAATTGCTGAGACTGGCCTTGAGACCCTCCTGCCTTAGCCTCCTGAGCCTCTGTGATGACAAGCGTGCAACGTCATGCCCAGCGTTTGCTGGGGCTGTCTTGCAGCCACAGCTACTGCTCTCATCAGCTCAGGTCAGCTGACCTTGCCTGGCCCAATGGCCTGGCTTTCGTGTTCCCGGTCTGGGTGATGGGCCAGGCACAGCAGCAGCAGTGTCTCTTGCCCTGCCCAGCCCTCTCTGTGCCCATGTTTACTGCTGGGACTTGGGTGACCCCTCAGTCATGCCAAGAGCCACACTGGCCTCATGGCTCTTTAGTTAGCAGACTAGTGTCCACGGGGGTCTCGAGCATGCAGCAATGCTGGGCACTGCAGGTGTGTCTGGAAGATGGAGACCTCATATTCTAGGGGAAAAGTGGGAAATAAATGCTAGGGTCATGGAGTCCGTGAGGCAGTGTCAAGGGCCCACAGGAGTGTGGGGGTGAGGCGTTGATGAGGAAGGCCTCGGCGGCATGAGGAGGGGGCGAGCCACGGAGATGGTGGAGAGGACCTAGGCCACCAGGACCGTGAGCGTGAAGCCTTCCCTAGTGACAACGAGCTTGAGAACTGAGGCAGTCCAGCCACGCGGGCAAGGTGAGGGCGAGTCCAGGACAATGACTTCAGGCCTGGGAGTCGGTCGCCCATGAAGCACCTGGGCTTGGTACAGGATGACACTGGAAGTCCTGTCCTGAATATGGGGACGCTTGCCAGGACGTGCACGGCTGCATTGCGGAGAAGCACAGTGAGGAGAAGGGTGAAGTTGGGGGGCGGCCACAGTGATGCACCCAGAAGCCGCAGCCATGGGCGGGAGCACTGAGTTTCTGGCTGGGTCTGCAGAAGAGGGCGCTGCATCTGTGGACGGTGAGGACAGGACGCCATACCTGAGGGGTTACGTGACAAATCCTTCCAGTCCTAGAGCCTGGTTGTGGGGTCGCATCGGGCTTTTGGTGGGGTCTGCCACCTGGGGTGTGGTGGCACCACCTCATTATCGCCACACATGGCTGGGAGACTGAGGCGGGTCTCCTGTTCCTCATGTGGCCTCTGAGTCCACTTTCGAGGGCTCAACTGCGGGTCCTTGCTTTCTCCCAGAGGCCCCCCTCCAGATGCCATCCTGCTGGGGTCTAGGTGTCAGCACGGGCGCTTTAGGGGACACTTAGGTTCAGATAGTAGCAAGGCAACTCTGTGCTCTGACCTGTACACCCTGAAGCATGAGGCGGTGTAAATTGGGATGGGGAAGATGGTGGGGCAGAGAAGTTTTCAGCAGGAGGTGAGGAATCTGCTTACGCAGACTGTTGAGACCCCAAAGGGGACAAGCCTTCCTCCTCCTGACAGACGGGAGCACCCTGTGAAGGGGAGATGTGACTTCTGTCACAGCGTCCACCGGCCGGGCGTGAAAAACGCTCCACCTGAGGGTTTTACTAAGGTGTGGAACTACATTCTTGGAAACATGTGGATTCATGCTAGAAAATAAGATAGGAATTTGAACAAATCAGTGCAAACCCAAGCCAAATCCCAGCCACCTGGGAAGGTGGCCTGAGAGCACCACACTATGTTTGGTGAACTCAGGCTTCAGGGCCAAAGGCTCTTGCCCCCAGCACTCCCCTGATTTAAAATTCCTCACTTGGATGGAAATGAAGACATTTATGCTAAATGAATAAGCATATGTTACCACCTGAATACCGTATATTACAATATATATACAATATATATACCGTATGTTCTTAACTCACACGTGGAACCTGTATGTTCTTAACTCACACGTGGAACCTGAATAAACTGAACTCAAAGAAAGGAGAGAAAGGAGGGCGGGTCACCAGGGAGGGAGAGAGTGGTAGATGAGTGCTCAGGGCTTGGAGCCTCAACACACAGGCCAGGTATTCGCGTCCCCGAGACCTACTGCAGCGCATGATGAGCATGGCCAGTAACACAGCGTGCATTTCAAACTCGTCCGTCACGCAAGTCCGTGTCAAGAGCTCCCACCACAGGACAGCGCAGGGTGACGAGGAGAGGGCTGTGTAAGGATGCAGCTCAGTTAACACACGTGTGTGCACCTTAACTTCCCTTAGAACCTCCTAAGTGTTCATGGCCACAGCTTGTCCATTTTCAGCTAAAAATACAGAAATGAGGAATTTAAATGGAAGATCTACAGAGAGACAGTTGGATATTGATTAGAAAAGGAAATAAGACAGATGACATAGTCTAGCTCTGTTAGGGCTCAGACAGGCTGGATATGGGATGGGCATAGGAAAGGTAGCAATGGATACAAGTTAGCAGACAGTCCGTTAGAACATCAAAGAATTTTAATTTTGGATGACAAATTTTAATTCCTAATAAAGAATGAGATACATAAATACGTACAGCTAAAGGTGCACCTACATGTATGTCTATGAATTTCTGTGTGTACAGAACTTTACCCCAAATCTTGAGAGAAAACCGTTTTCCCATGACTTCACTCTGGGCAGAGCACGGAGTCACTCTGTTCTAATGCTCTGCTTGCTGTGAACATGCTCCTCCACACAGGACCCTTGTGAGTGCTCCCTTGACCTCCGAGTTTCTCAGGCTGTAGATGAGGGGGTTCAGCATCGGGGTGATCACCCCGTAGAGCATAGAGATGAGTCTGTCTCTGGCAGGGGAATGTTGGCTGGAAGAGGGGCGGATGTAGGTGAAGATGGTTGTGCCATAGAAGAGGCAGACTACCAGGAGGTGGGACGCACAGGTGGAGAAGGCTCTGCGCTTGCCTTCTGCTGACCGGATCCTGAGGATGGTGCAGATGATGTACACGTAAGAGACCAGGGTGGTCAGGAAGGCACTGATTCCCAGTTGTGCCTCCTATCACTAAAACAAGCATCTCTGCCACGTACGTGGAGGAGCAGGAGAGGGCCACAACCTGTGGGATGTCACAGTAGTACTGGTTGACCAGGTTGGACTTGCAGAAAGACAGGTGGAAGGTGGACACAGTGTGCAGGAGGGAGTTGAGGAACCCAGCTGCCCAGGTCCCACACACCAGCTGGACACAGCGCACCTTGGTCATGATGAGGGCATAACGCAGAGGAAAGCATATGGCCACATAGCGGTCATAAGCCATGACAGCCAGCAGGAAGACTTCACTCCCAGCTAGGGCCACCAGGAAATAGAGCTGCACTGCACACCCGAGGAAAGAAATGCCATTCTCCCCGCTCAAGAGGTTGTGCAGCATCTTGGGGACAGTGGCTGATGGGCAGAAGATGTCCAGGAGGGACAAATTTGCCAGAAGGTAATACATGGGAGTGTGCAGCTTTCTCTCCGTGCAAAGGGCCAAGAGAATGGCCCCGTTTCCCGCCAAGGTGATCTGGTAGATGACGGCAAAGACCACGAAGAGAGGGTAGCGCACCTCGGGGAGGTCGGAGAGCCCCATGAGCACAAACTGCGTCACTGTGCTGAGGTTGCCCACGTCCATCTGCTCTCTGCACAGGGCCTTCCTGGAGGGAAGGAAGCCAACAAGCCTGGTTATGTCTAGAGAGCAGGGAGCCCAGGGCTGGGAAGCTCTGGGAAGCAGTGGGCATGTGGTGGAAATGAGGTGTAGCCATTTGAACCAGGAGATACAGCTATTTGAACCAGGAGATACAGCTATTTGAACCAGGAGGTGCAGCTATTTGAACCAGGAGGTGCTGCTATTTAAACACCTGTTGGACACAGCTGTACTCTTGCCGTTTCTTGAAATAGTCCTGCTAGGTTCCTTTTCCAGAGGATGCTGCCTGAGCACCTGGGGACTCTGGTGCCAGCCTTCACCACCCTGAAGTCGCAGTAGAGCGAGCTCTGAGCGGGGCTCTGTCTTCTGCTGGGACACTTGCCTTGTGCTGCCCTGGGTGGTACTATCCTTGGTACTAGATTCCTTAGAAGGTCCTGGACATTCATATTACCTGTTATAAGTATCTATGTCTCATATATTATCATTCTGATTAGGGGTGCAATCATTGATACGTGCACTTAAATCAGAATCAGCAGATATATGGAGAAACATGAGCTGAAGGAGTGGATTGCACTAGAAGTACCCAGACCTGGAAGAAGTCAGCAGGAGCATCCCCACACAACTTCCAGAGCCGCCTCCCAGGTCAGCATGGCCCTGCCCGGCCCACAAAACCCCAGTGTCACCACCTCTTTATAGGAAGCTTCGTTCAATGCCACAAGTAAGCCCTGTGGATTTTTTCCCTCTAACACTACATGCATGCAATGGAAAATTCAAAGATAAAACTGGTCAGAAAATAAAATCCAAAAGTTACTTTCTCTGGTCCTCATATGATCTATTTAGCCGGGTGGAAGCTGGGAATGCTTTGTTTCTCAGAGAACATGGGTGTTACCACTTAGACACAAGGGTACGTTTCCTACCTGGCAAGAAATGCTTTTAAGTCTGCTTTTCTATTTCCTGAAAGACTTGGGTAAGAATTGCAAGAGTTCTATTTTTCCCTCCTCAAGTATCACCAGGATTGTTAACACTGCTCTTTGGGGGGGGGGGGAAGAGTTTTTAGTGATCTCTTCAAATCAAAACCTAGGGAAAAAAATTGTTATAAGTCATGGATTGGCAGTGATTGTTCTTCATCTGAGGAGGGATGTGTAATGAGGGAGAGAATGGTTCAGGGAAAAGCCACCTGTCATCTCAACTCTTAGGCCTGGAATGCTCTCAATTCCACCAAGTTTAAAACTCCTGTCTGCATCTTTATGTATGAATATCTTTAAAATGTACTTGTATGTTGAGAGCCATCCATGGGCTGAGTGTGGATTGTGTTGCACGTCACAGCCAGTGAGGGGATGGGTCTGGCACTGGAAAGTCCCATGGCCCCCCACAGGGATAGAGTGCCTGGTGCAGGTGAACTTCCCCCTCAGCTCTGCCAAAGGTCCCACATAGCACTGGAGATAGGGTGGCCTGCTGTAGCCACACAGCCCCTCTGAGATGGGAGTGACCGGCCAAGATGCGAGTCAACCTGCCAACTGCAAGACATAAGGAAGCAACACTCCACCCTGAAACCTTATCCCTGCCTTTGATGTGCCCCATCAGTCAACATGGGAGCCATTCCTAACTGTCTGGCTCCAGCTCCTGTGTGGACTGGACCTATCAGGGACTCCCCTGGTGAATCTGTCTTTCTGATCTTGTCTTTTGTTCTCCACTAATTATTCTAGGCTTTAATTTCTCAGGTGGCTTATATCCTTCTTGGCAGGAAGAACCCCCAAACGAGGCTCTGATGGCCTGGCCATATTAGTACATTTAAGTGAATAAATAAGGCACTTTTCTAACCCGGGGAGCAGTAACTTGAGAAAGTGAACACTAACTTCCAAGATAGTTACTAATTTTCTTTTTACATTTGCAAATTTGACTTTAAAAAAAAAACAACTCTATGAGGAATGAGTATCATTCAGATTGATAACATGCTCCGTTCCTTCCTCAAAGCTACATAATCAACAATTATCCTCCAAAAACTGTTGCATTTTCATTAAATTTTGCACTTGATTGTTTAAAACTCAATAAAATTTCCTGATTTGACATGTGAAACGTAGAATTTGCTCACGTGGTGAGGGAATTTGTGTTTGGAGTAGCAATCTCCTTCTACTAAACTTAATTAAATCCTGTTTAATCAGCCATCTAATTAGAAAAATAAGAGTCATATTTTTTTCAGTGTTTTGCTGAGGAAGAAGTTCCAGAACCTTCCTTGTCAATGTGAGGAATCAGGAGTTGATGGACTGACTAGAGATTAAGAAGAGTGCTCATGAAATGCAGCCTTATAGGTGCTCTAGGTGGCCACCTGGTCACACACACCATGGGAACCCACATGGGGACTGGTGGGCATCACCTCCTTGGGAAATCACCCAGATGTCCCACCCTCCAGTGTTTGACTTACCCCTCTGCATATGGCCCAAGGCACGTACACCGCACAGAAAGCTTTTCTCTTCACAAAAGAGTTATTTCAAGTTTCCACTAGCTAGAGAACAAGAGAAGAAAATCACGAAGCACAAATAGCCCACATATAACCTAAACTTCCTGCAATTAAAATGACTTATTTTACCATATGCATATCAAGGCAATATGACATTTAAGTATTCTTTTGTAGGAGGTTACATTACCCATAAAAATACTCAACCAGGAGGCCAGATGATCTGGACAGCACATCACATCAGGAAAGAAAAGCAAACTCATCGATTGCATTTGGATGCAGTCAGGAATTTAGCCTGGTTTATATTGCACCCCTTTTCCCCTAGGAAAAATGACAGTAATGATAATGACCCTAGGGGGAATACTCTTCTCTTGCACATGATCCAAATTGAAACCAACTGACTAACAGAAACTCATAGCTAATCAATCTCAAGAAGTTTAAAAATGAGTCTAAATCCTGTGAGTGCCATCTTTGATTCTAATGATGGTCCTGGGTGAGGTAAAGCAAGACATTTCCTGCTAATGCACTTGTCATCAAGAGCAAAGAGTGTGTTGTCAAGGTGTCTATATTCATAGCAATCATCCCTCCAAAGTAGGATTATATCATCAGATACTGACACACGTGCAGCTCCATGGCAAACTCCACACGTTGTCCATGTACCACTCCACGTCTCCTCTGTGAAGCTGTGTGCCGCCCACATGACACCTGTGTGTGCAGGGTCAGACCCGAGAGTGTTAGTGCACCCGGTTCCAATGGTGACCCCAACTTGATTTCCTAGTTGGGTGTTGATTGAGCAATAGAAGAATCTTTGTCTGAAAGTCAGATAGATGGCAGACAGATGGATGACCGAAGGACAGATGGATGATAGGTAGAGAGCGTTTGCAATGACTGAATGTGGTGAGGGCAACAAGTAAATGTTAACCCATTTCACTGTTTCAATAACTCATTTCAGACTCAACAGGACCAAGTCGGACACAAACATCAAAAGGAAGAGAAATACAAGTCCCCACGGCTTCTGTCTGCTCTGCGGGGAGGGAGCCACGGATGCGCAGACACAGCTTCTACCTGAAGCACCCTGATTCCCATCACCATGGGGTGCGCTGCATGGGCGCCACATGTGTGCGTCGGCCTGGGAACCCTCCTGGACTGGACCTCAGGACACTCCCTCTCTCTTCAGGTCTCACACTGGGATCTCTTGGTACCTCTTTCTCTCACAAGCCAGGGATGTGGCAAGAGTCTCCCAGGCTGCCGTGGACATTCCAGTACAGTTATTCCAGCTTTTACGAAGGGATGTTCTTGTAGAAGAGGGTGGTTCTGCCACTCCTGAGTGGCATGGTCTGTGGTTCCCCCTGGGTGCCTCTGCTCTCCGCAGGCCAGATGGCCAGATGGTCTTCCTGAACAGAAGGAAGGTTCTACTGCAAAGTCCCTCCCGTGTCAGCTGGCTTTCCTCGGCCGTCAAATGCTGGCGGTCAATCAGCTTAACGAGAGAAAGGCTTTGTTTTGGCTCTTTCCCCAATGGTCATTTGTCCCTGTGGCTTCGGGGCCTGTGGTGAGGTACATCATGGCAGGGCTTGAGGTGGTCGAATCTGCTCACTCCTGGCATCTGGGAAGCATGGGGATGCAGGAAGGGACAGGGCCAGCATCTTCAGGGCATGTCCAGGGTGGTGACCCTGCTTCCACTGGCCCTCCTCCACTACCCAAGCAGGCCACACTGCAGCCCAGGCTCTTACCATGCAGGCCCTGGGGACAATCCAGGTCCAGTCTGAGCGCCGACCTTTACTTCACTGCTCTTGATGTTTGTGTTCAGGTGTGTCCATGTTCCTACGCAGCCCTTTCCTGTAGTGGGTGCATGTGTATTTAAAATTGCTGTGCCTCCTCTTGACAGAAGCCTTCTGTCGGGACAGAAAGACGCTGTCTCCAGAGCCGGTTGTAATTCAAAGTCTTTGGTGTCCAAGGCACAGGACCACCCTGCTGTCCTATATTCACCACTAGGGCGTCCTCTCCTTCCACCTCTATAATAGTGCCGTACAGAGCTCAGGTCTCCATGCGTCCATCTGTCTGCTCGTGGTCAGTTTCCCCAGGCCTGCTCCAGGTAATTAAGCAAAATGGACACTTGTCCTTTTCTCCACCATGTTCTCCTGCAATGACCACATCCTTCTACTCCTCAGTATTTATTGCCTGTCAATTTTTTAGTGATCTGCTTTGGGCTTTTCCTCTTTCTCTTTTGCATATCTATTTAAGGTTTATTCTGTTTTCCTGACAATGTTCAGTTATCCACAAGTGTGTTTAAATATATCTCACTTACTCTCCTTAGAACGGTTACTTTTACTTTCTGTTAGGCTGTTTGTTGAACCCCCCCCCCTTTTTCTGATTACTTGCAGGGAATTGCTGTGTTCTGGGTTATTTTGCTTGATTCCAGTTTTGGGCTGGTGTAAGGGCCACGCAGTCACAGCTTCTGACCTCAAGGCCGGTGTCTGCTTCTTACTCTTTCATCACTTCTGGTGTGTTTGAATCACAATTAGCATTAATTTTTATTCATATACTTGAAATTATTTAATGATAATAATAATTCATGGTAGTTATAGTATTAGATATAAAGCATTTATTATTTTCAATAAAACATGGAATAATTAGATCAAGCTAAAGTATCTATCATGTCAAATATTTAACCTTTGGAAGGGGACATTTAAAGAAATATTGGAAGAAATAAAATTCAAATTTTAGCAATACTCACCACACTTTCCAATTGATCTCAACAAAAAAATTGAACTTTTTCCTCAAAGCTAACTCCAGCTTTGTGTTATTCCTCCTGTTTTATTATTTTTGCCCATAATTTCCTTGGCTTCTCAAGGTTTTTGTGGTTTTATATAAAATTTAATCTATAAAAATGACATTAGAAATTTGCAGAGATTACATTGTATCTGCAGATTTTTTTATATGGTAATTTTAACAATATTAATTCTTCCTTTAATTCACAGAACATTTTAATTATGAATTCCTGAACTCCTTTTCTGTCATTCTTTCTGCTGTGCAGGCCATGGGTTCGCATCACGTAGCATCTTGATTGGTTTGGGGCACTCTCTTCCCTTGTCTTTTCATGTTGCTGTGTGTCTTCCCTTCTCGCTCTGTGGATCTTAGATGTTACTCTTTTACCCTATAGGCTTATCCCCTGTAGGGATACCTCTCCTTTGAGGTGAAGGACAGTGTTATCAGATCCCAATATAAACAATATACACCCTAAAAACTGATGTTTGCCATTAAGACACTTACAGTTTGGTCACAATGTCCAGAAATGGTGAATTCAATTGTTGTCTACAATATACTCAGTAGATTTGTAAAAGGGTTTACAGTTTCTGATGGTGGACAAAGAACCAGGGGCAAGGAGTAGGATGATATGCTGAGGAGGTAGGAGGTGAGGAGATAGAATTGTTGTATCTTAGGAAGTGTGAAAGAGAAATCTAAATAGGAAGGTTAGTAGCAGGAGAAGGGAGAGGAAGTAAATTTGGGTAGACAAGTAAGTGGGAAAGACAGTAGAGTACATAAAACAAACACACATTCATATTAAGAAAAATAAAAATGTTAAGATCGTAGAAACTGATGGGAAAAAAGAAATAAAGAGTATACTACACAGGTGTAATATGCTAGTCAGAAGTCCCAGTCCGCAGAATCCTAATTCATGCAAAGCACTTGGTTTCACATATGTTGGGGATGTGAGGGTGGGAGAATAGAGAGGGAGAGGAAAAAAAATCTTGAAGGAAGACACAGGGATTGTTTGGTGGAGATCAGTATCTTTCCTGCTTCCCTTCTCATCCAATAGGGGAGGGTCGTCCGTTGTTAACTGGTATCTCCACCCTCTGAATGGTGAAGAAACTGAGTAGAAACTGGGTCCTTGGCCAGCCAGAGTTCCAAACTGGGAGTTGCCCCTACTGAAGATGGTGATGAAGGTGACCCAAGATGGAGGTGCCTGCTTTCAGCGGTGGGCTGTCGGGTTATGTGGGGGGAGCCGTGATGGCATTGGACAATGAGTTCAGAAACGACTCTGTGGTGTGCAGTGTGTGGCTGTTGGCTGACTTCAGAGCCTGTGGGAAGTTCTCGGGAGCAGGCGTGTAGGGGACTATCTCTGCTGCTGCAGAGTTCCAAGTTGGTGTGATGAGGCAGCCCCACGTTGGTAGATGGGGGTCCACACAGGAGTGGTGGCCAGATTCCTGCATGTGAGAAGATGCCAGGTGTCCTGAGGGGGAGTGGCATCAGCAATTTCTGCTCAGGTGAGTGGCTGAGAGTTCTGTGCAGGTGCTGATGGTCCCACTTGGTTGCCCAGTAGTCCTGTGTGGGCCAGTAATTGGGAGACCTACTCTGATGCGGAGGCCTAGAGCCCTGTATGGGCATGGTGGCTGTGTTTCCCGCCAGGGAGCAGGAATATCGCTTGCAGAGAAGCAGTATTCTCACTACTTGAGACCTAAGTCAGGGAGCGACACAGAATGCTGCCTCCCTTCGGCCCACCATCTTGGATCTCGCCCAATATTAATTCTTCCAAGCAAAGAACACAGGATGCTTTGCAATGCATTTTTTTTTATTGTTAAATTTTATTTTGGGTTGACACATCACAATCGTACACCAGAACTTCAGGGAGACACTTTATTTCTAAACCATAACAAGTAGTCTACTTTTTTCTCTTGTGGAACCTCCATAGTCATTCATAAGATTCATGCTGCTAATTTACTTTTCTGAGCAGAGGCTGTTTGGGACATAATTGAGATGCTCAGAATTGGAAAAAAAATATTAAAAAAAATAAATTATTGCAGACCAAAAGTGGTGTAATTAACATAAGTCATAGTCTGGAAAGAAAGCTTTCCTGTTTCTACAGATGACAGAAGGACAGAATGAAGCAGAAATGACAGCTCTCTAGTCACAGACCATGAAAATACTGAGACTCGGGGATGGGGAAAGCATGATGACAAAGTCACACAGGTGCACATGGTGGAAGAGTGTGGCAGATGATGACCAGGAAGCAGAGAGAGAGAGAGAGAGAGAGAGAGAGAGAGAGAGAGAGAGAGAGACTCTACTTACCAGACAAAAATATATACCCCAAAGCCACGGCCCCAGTGCCCCACGTCCTCCAGCCACACCCACCTGCATCAGTTACCACTCAATTAATCCCATCAGGTGATCGATTCACTGGTGGGGTTAGGGCTTTCAGAATCCAATCATTTCCCCTCTGAACCCTCTTGCATGTCTCCCACATGTGGACAGCTCACATCAAAACCATAGCAGGAAGCATGGCAGGGTGACCAGGTGAGCAGCCAAGGGGAAGAGGTGGAAGGAAGACACATAGATGGATGGTTAGGACAGATTCAGACTCAGGAGCAGGTGGAGGCTGAGGTACGAGTACGTGCACGGTGGGCAAGGGTCCAGGTGAACTTAGGATAGCCCAGCTTTCGACCTGTCCACCCAGGATCAACAGTCCTCCTTTCCTCTCCAAGACATTCACTATTGGATGCCAAATGTTAGGGTCCCAAAGTTTCGAGTTGGAGATACACATAAATGGATAGGTCAGCTGAAGTTACATGTGGGTGCACAGACAGGCATTGTAGACATTGAGGGACAACTATTCTATGAATTCTTCCCTTGACTTCACTCTGGGCAGAGCATGGAGTCACTCTGTTCTAATGCTCTGCTTGCTGTGAACATGCTCCTCCACATAGGACCCTCGTGAGCGCTCCCTTGACCTCTGTGTTTCTCAGGCTGTAGATGAGGGGGTTCAGCATCGGGGTGATCACCCCGTAGAGCATAGAGACGAGTCTGTCTCTAGAGAGGGAGTCTTGGCTGGAGGAGCGGCGCATGTAGGTGAAGATGGCTGTGCCGTAGAAGAGGCAGACTACCAGGAGGTGGGACGCACAGGTGGAGAAGGCTCTGCGCTTGCCTTCTGCTGACCGGATCCTGAGGATGGTGCAGATGATGTACACGTAAGAGACCAGGGTGGTCAGGAAGGCACTGATTCCCAGTGTGCCTCCTATCACTAAAACAAGCATCTCTGCCACGTACGTGGAGGAGCAGGAGAGGGCCACAACCTGTGGGATGTCACAGTAGTACTGGTTGACCAGGTTGGACTTGCAGAAAGACAGGTGGAAGGTGGACACAGTGTGCAGGAGGGAGTTGAGGAACCCAGCTGCCCAGGTCCCACACACCAGCTGGACACAGCGCACCTTGGTCATGATGAGGGCATAACGCAGAGGAAAGCATATGGCCACATAGCGGTCATAAGCCATGACAGCCAGCAGGAAGACTTCACTCCCAGCTAGGGCCACCAGGAAATAGAGCTGCACTGCACACCCGAGGAAAGAAATGCCATTCTCCCCGCTCAAGAGGTTGTGCAGCATCTTGGGGACAGTGGCTGATGGGCAGAAGATGTCCAGGAGGGACAAATTTGCCAGAAGGTAATACATGGGAGTGTGCAGCTTTCTCTCCGTGCAAAGGGCCAAGAGAATGGCCCCGTTTCCCGCCAAGGTGATCTGGTAGATGACGGCAAAGACCACGAAGAGAGGGTAGCGCACCTTGGGGAGGTCGGAGAGCCCCATGAGCACAAACTGTGTCACTGTGCTGAGGTTGCCCACGTCCATCTGCTCTCTGCACAGGGTCTTCCTGGAGGGAAGGAAGCCAACAAGCCTGGTTATGTCTAGAGATCAGGGAGCCCAGGGCTGGGAAGCTCTGGGAAGCAGTGGGCATGTGGTAGACATGCCCTGTCAGCCCTGCTGACCAGGAGGTGCAGCTATTTGAACCCCTGTTGGACACATGTCCTTTACAGTACTTAGGATATTTCCTAAAATATTCACCCTTGTTTCCTTACCAAGAGGAAATCTTCTGAATAGATGGAGAAATTTAAAATCTATCTTCTCCATCAAACATTTGAGGGGTTTCCGTTGTTCTGGGGACTGTAGAATTCAGTGGAAATCTACCTTCCCTTTGACACTTGCTTTGTTCTGCTTTGTATTATTTCCAAGTGTTTATTTTTATGGTTTGTCTCAATACTAAGACCTTGACATAGAAGCTGTACTTTGTTCCTAGGTGTGTGCACTTCCGTAGACACTAGGAATTAGCACTTGAAAGGATGGAGAGAGGGTGGGGTGATAAGTGGTGCAAGCCCTGCTCTGACAGGCTCTTCCCATTCTGAAGAAATCAAAGGAAGGATGCTTCTTCATCTACAAGTCATCATCACTCAAACATAAACATAACTCAATAAAATTAAACTCACCCTGAAGACATAAACCAACTTGTTTGAAAGTGTCTGTCTGTCCCCATTCAGGAAATTATATCATATATATATATGTGTGTGTGTAAACACATATATACTCACATTGTTCACACGTACCTTTTGAATGTAAAACTTGCATACTTAGCCACATGCTTAATATATTTAGGGAAATAAGGTGGTTTAAATTACATATGCTAGAACATGTTAGTTTTATTTATTCTTATTTAATTTTCTAATTTCACTAGTGTGTCTCATCAGAGTTCACATAATTGCAATTCTTAAAACTATTTACAACATGACTTTAAATGAAGGTCTACATGTCCACACTTGTGTAGGGTTTTTCTATCCCTTTGAAAACTGGTTGTTTTTTTAAATTTTCTTTTTTTAAAAAATTAATTAATTAATTTTTAATATTTTTAGTTGTAGAAGAACACAATACCTTTATTTTATTTATTTATTTTTATGTGGTGCTGAGGATTGAACCCAGTGCTTCACATGTGCTAGGCAAGCACTTTACTGCTGAGCTACAACCCCAGCCCCTTTCATTTATTTTTAACACACACATTTGACTAGAAATTCATAAGACCGCTAGAACATAAAGTGCAGAAGTCCCCGTCTGTGACCCCCCTTCTTTCTGCATTGCCTGATAAGACGATTGATGACTTCTTTGCTCAGGTAAAATGCGTAATTAAGGCAACTCATACACAGTGATTTATTTAAACAAACGGAATGAAACTACCTCCTCACCCTTTCTCCCTGCAGGATTTAAACAGGAATCATGGATCCTACATCAGTCCTCCCTCCTCATGGAGCATCCACAGTGAACCATACGTACATAGCACTCTCCATGATGAGCTCTCTGTCTCGTGGAACATACTGAAGAACATTGCTGTGATAACCATAAAGTCCTTGTGTATCATTATGCAGCTTTGAAAAAAAAGAATTCCACTAAATGAAAGAAAATGTTAAAACAGGAAACATCTACTGGCTGGGGTTGTGGCTCAGAGGGTGAGTTTTCGCCTAGCATGTGGGAGGCACTGGGGCCCACTCTCAGCACCACATAAAATAAATAAATAAAATAAAGGTATTTGTGTCCAAATACAACTAAAAATATGTATTAGAAAAAGAGACCATCTACTGTGACAATTCTAAAATTCTCCAATGTCCATGAGTCTATAGAGATATGTAGTTTCAGCTGGCCCACCTTTTTATATGTAACACTTTGAAAACAAAATAGAAACATAAATTAAATGAAGTACTTTTTATTTCAAGAAAATTAGTGTCTTCAGAGAGTAAATATTTATTTTGTAATAAATATTTGTTTTTCTTTATATACACACTGAACAATTTGACTGGTTTTAAAATTCAGGGTTATGAGACATGAGTCTATAATATCTTCATAACCATGAACCAACTTCCAGTTACACACTCAGCTTGTGCTCGCAAAGATAATAAATCTCCTTAAATTTTGCACTTGAATGTTTAAAATGTGTTCAAGCTCATGATATAGAGTCCAGATTTTTTCCTGTGAGGATCTTCCTACTAAATTAAACACAATTCAATCCTAGGCATTTGCCCTCTGATCAGAAGCACAACTTACAGGTTGCTAATAATAATGGCTGGGGATGAAGCTCCGTGAACTTTCCCACTTACCTGAGGATTCCAGAGCCCTTCACACAGAATCGGGTTTGTCCTCAGGACGGGCATGCCATGTGTGGTCTGTGGTCACTTGGTAAAGCAGGGGCGGGCGAGAATGTGAAGGACACAGGCAGAGATGGGCTTGTTGGAGTCAGAACCAGGGGCGTGGTGACTGTCAGGGAGAGGACGTACAGCCAGGGTCAGTCCACCAGGAGCTACCCAGAAGCCTGTCGCCTTAGCAGTTCTCAGCCTGCCCTTGGGCACATGCTGTCAGAGCACCGTGAACCATACATACAGCTTTTCTATTCAGCATGGGGTCACTTTTGTTTTCCAATTTATACAGAAAAGAAAAACATTGACTAAGCACAATCAACCACTGATAGATGCTAAGATAATTTAAAACACATAATTTGCAGTATAATGATATCAGAAAACATTACATTTAAACTTTCTTTAGCAAAGAAGAATTTTCTTTAAAGCTTTATTGCCAAGCAACAAGTTATATAGCTTCCCTTTTGACTCCGTGGGTTGGTACTCAGTAAAAAAATTTAAAACACTTCTAAAGGGTACCTGCCACCTGGTTGGTGGCATCTCAGTGCCTGTTAACTCTCATGGTCCCGTTTCACAGGTACACACACTCAGGACTGTGGGTCAGAAACAGTATCTAGAGACCTCTGTGCCTTACCTGCAAAGGTGGTGGAAATGCACAGTGTGGGCATGTTTTATGAGCTGAGCTGAACTATTTTTACACATGTATTTAGGTACTCTAAATAATTGAAAATGTTCTCTTTGCTTGTTTAAGGCTGTTTTAACCGGCTTCTTAAATGTGTGCATTTTCACCCTATATTATCTTCACAAAATCCAACAGCTTACCATTCAACGTCCAGAATTGAACACTCAATTTTCCTACCTTTCCTGGTCCACAGGTGTCTTCAGCAATACCAAATTTCAGGAATAAATTAAGCCAGGTGACCAGAGAACTAAAAGTACATCAGTTAACCCAAGCCACTCCTCAGCTCTACGTGAGGCTCCTGTTCAAAGTCACACTGTAGTTTATAGTGTCCCCACCTCCCCTATGACGACAGTGCAGACCCAGGTGGGAATACCTGCACAAGTCCCAGTTACTAATGCAGTCGTGGGCACTCACAGCTGAGCAATTTCACATAGGTGTGAAAATGGACCTGAACTGTGGAGCAGTGATGAAGGGTTTGTTTTAATTGCCTAGAGTGAGAGAAAACAAAACTTTCCCCACTGATTGTATGACCAGACAAAAGTGAAGAAGAAATTGATGTTTTCACAATAGTTTGCTGTAAACAGAGTAATCATTCCTGTAAAATATCATTTCACTACTAAATTGGTATATATTTCATTCATGTCAGATAGGGTGAACTTTAATACAATTTTATGCACAAACATTCATTTTTATGTTGTTAAGATTATTTACCATAAGCATGGAAAACTGTTGTTAGACACAAAGTGGTTGGAATTTCAAATTGATTTAAGCCTGTAATCAATAAATCAATTTTCTTATAGTATACTGATTAGACATTAAAAGAATCCATATGAATAAATTTTGTATCCACATGTATACAGGTAAATGCATAGAAAAATCAATATATTAGAGTTAGTAAGTCCAGGTAAAGGAAATATAGGTATTTGCTGTATCATTTCATTTTTTAATGTAACTTTGAAACTTTTCAAAATACAGTACTATTAAAAAATCAAAAACAAACTTGAAAATAATACAGGGAAAAATCTGTTTTGCGTTCCACCTGCATGACCACGTCCTTAGTAACTAAACTGCTGACTAGTGTGAAAAGAGCCCACTCTGAGCTCTACGCTGTTGGTGGTGTGTGTGTGTGTGTGTGTGTGTGTGTGTGTGTGTGTGTGTGTATGTGTAGAGACATATACACATGTATTTTATCCCACATGCTTTCCTTCACTGAATAGTCAAATCTCAGTTTTAACATTGGTCAGGAACTGGAAAATAATGAACTGTTCTGAATTATAAATTATATTCTGAATAACCTAGCCAAATTCTTAGCGACAGAAGAGGGAGCGGAGGTTGGTAAAGGCCTGTGGAGGGAGGAATCAAAAGTTATTGAGGATTTGGGCTTTCTGTCTTGCAAACTGAAGAGTGTTTGCACTTCCCAGTGTGCACAACGCTAGTGATCTTTAGACTTAAAACTGACAAAGATAGAATGTTTTATTTTAGGTGCATTTAATCATAATTCAAAAATTAAATTGAAAACAATCCACATAGTGGAAAAAAATTGCAAAATACCTGGCTGATAAGGGAGTGGCAATTAAGGACAAGGAAATTCTCATAACTTATAACTCAAAATGCCCAGCTAAAAGTAGGCAAAGATCTGAATGGGTGTTTTTCAAAGGAAGGTTTACAAATAGTTAAAAGCACATGAAAAGGTGCTGCACTTGATTTACAGAAGATTGCAAATAGAAACCAGGATGAGGTGTCCCTCCACACCCAGGAGAATAGTGAGAATCAAGTGAGATGACAGAAGCTCTGGCAAGATGTGGAGAAACTGGAACCACACCCCACCTCTCACAGTGACCTCAAATAGCTCCTCCATTTGGGAAAACAATGTAGCAGTTTCTCAAATGATTAAATGTAGAGTTATCATGAAAGAAACTCAAGAAGTCCACTAGTAGTGAGGAATCCCATTCCCAAGAGGAGGGGAAAGAGGTCCACACCAAGACCCATCCGTGAGTGTGTACAGCAATGTCATTCACAGTGCTGACGACTGGAAAGCAGGCAAGTGTCAGCAGTAGATCAGTGGATAAACGAGTACCCTACACGCACGCAATGGAGTAATGCTTGCAAGCTACACCTCTGAACCCATTCCTAAGAAAGAAATAATCCCACAAATGGGCTAAGGCCTGGCCAGCCATTTCTGAAATGAGACACTCAAATGGCCAACAGATGCACAAGAAAGAGAAGCTCACCACCACTGACAACGTCGGCTGCAAATTGAATCCCCCAGACACTCCCTCACGCAGGGCAAAACTGCTGACACCAGGAGGAGAGCGCTTCTGTGTGCTCAGAGGTGAGCGCTTGCCTAGCACAAGAGAGGCCCTGGGCTACATCCCCAGCACTGTGAACAAACAGAGAGACCATATGTGTCCTCAAGTGGAAGAAGGAGCCCTTGGGTCCTGTAGGTGAGAAGACACCTTAAGACAGTCGTAATGGAAAACAGCACGGAAGTTCCTCAGGAAGCCTCAGCCAGGAGCACACAAGGTCCAGTAACCCCACTCCTGTGGGAGCCGAAAGGAGCTGAAATCAGTCTGGGAGGGGACGTCTGCCCTCCGCGCTCACCTCAGTGTGTTCACGACAGAGAAGGTACAGATGGACCTCGGCCTCCACCATCCAATGAACACGTGGACCTGAGGTGTAAACACACAGTGGAGAACCTCCAGCCTCAAAAATCAGGAAATCTGTCACGACAGCACAGTGACCCTGGAGGACACCATGCTGACCGAGGCAAACCAGGCACAGAAAGGCCAAGCTGTAGATTCTGCTATGTGGAATCCGGAAGCGTTAGATCCCAGGAGAAGGTAGGACAGGAGACGGAGGAGGGTGCCATGTGATGTGACATCCAGGCATTTTAGTCAAGGTTTGCAAACGCTCGGATGCACAAAACTTAACCACACCATCATGAGACTTGACAAACAAGCCATCTTGTAACTAGTTAACTCCCCAGGAGAGTTTTATGCAAAATGCATTGTATCCAAGAACCAAAATTAATAGAAGAGAGAAACTATTATTTTCTTCTGAAAATATCTTTAATTTCTGCCTTAGGACAATACCATAAATTCTTGTGTATTTCCCTTGCTCATTCTGCTATTCTGGGCTGGTTTGGCTGAATTATAAGAAAAATATTGCTTTGCATTTATACCCGATTCAAAAGGAAAGGACTATTTTAATCATACTTTTATAGAATTGCTAGCATTCTTCATCGACCCTATGCCAACATGCAACAATTATGATTTCTAAAAGAATGGTTGCAATTTGGAAACTGAGTGTGTTCATGATTAATGAACTTTCTGTGATCTGTTTTAAGTTTATTTAGATTTTGAAACAACCCATGCAGAATAAAGAGAATAAATTAATTTTATAGCCAGACATGAATTGGAAAATTTATTGAATCTCTTGCGATATACAAAACATTTTTAGCACTTCCCTTTATTAAGTGTCACACACAAAGTGTTTCTAAAAATATTAGTAATTTAATGACTCTCAGTAGTATGGCCACGGAATCCTTGCCAGTTAGCAGCTGGAGGAAACTTCGCCTCCTTGGAGGTTGAGACAGGTCTCCAGAGGTCAGCAGAAGCATGACCCTGGCTGTTCTTATTAAAGACCTGGTGTCCCTATACATCATTCAGCAGCAGGGCTGTCCTTGGGATCTGCGCATGAGTCTCACTGAGAAGCGGCTTCTATATTTCACTCCCTGACCTCATTCCTCTCCTTAAATTATGCAAAAGCAATATTTCTGAAAGGGAAGTCAGCTACGTGGTCCTGGTTCACAGGTAAGCTTGTGCCTGTCATTTGTGCATTTCTCTTGGCAAGTAAATCACAGAAATAGCTTGGTAGACTCCAAAATCTAAAGCATACTTAAATTTTTCCACTTCACAGATGTATGCGAGTTCACAGAATAGAGTTTTAGATTTCTGTGTTTATTTTAGGCAACTAGTTCTCTCTCTCTCTCTCTCTCTCTCTCTCTCTCTCTCTCTCTCTCTCTCTCTCTCTCTCTCTGTATCAGAGATTAAACTCAGGGGTGCTAGGGCCTCTTTTAGTTGCTAAGGCTGACCTTGAACTTGCCATCCTCCTGTCTCACCCTCCGAGCCACTAGCATTACAGGCATGCACCACTGTGCCTGGCAGAGGCAACTAGTTCTTAGAATGCTCCCTGAAGGCCTTGTACGTGCACTGTCCAGGCCAAGGTGCCTAAGCCAAAGTGATTGAAAAATTCCCTTGGAACAGAGCAGCAGGTCCCATGAAGGAAAAGTTTCCTGAGCTTGATTCAGAAGGTCAACCAGGAAATCTACATGCAGAAGAAAGTTATGATGCCATTTCATGGAGGTCTAGTCATACAAGCAAAAGCAGTGTTTAAAATGGCAAAAAAAGATATTATTCTGAGGTACCTAGTGTGCTATTATGATGAATGATTTTTATAAAGGCTGGATTTATGAGGCATTAACAGGATAACGAAGGTCATTTATATATCCTGTTGTGTTCAAGTGTTAAGAGTGGTGGGGAATTAGCAACCCGGTGTATTCTATTGCCCTTATTTTGAAACTGTGAACCAAGTAATTTCCAAGTATCACTGCACACATGCAGGGGAGTGGGCACCCTGAACCTTCTGTACTGCGAAGTAGTCAGGAGGCCATGCAGGTACACTTTGAAGGGTAGAATGTGAGGTGACGTTAGCAGACAATCTGAAGAACCAAGAGCATGACAAGACTTCTACTGGCCCCTGCTAGGGTGTCACCTGGTGAAGGACACTGAGAACAGAGAGTGGTTTGCAGCTGCGACCTACGGGGCTGTTGGTATCCACCTCACCCACCCACGTGAGCTTCTAGCTAAGAACATTCTCTGATTGTGGACTCTCTTCACCTGGTAAAAGGAGGCTGATGGAGAAACTGTGTACAATCAAAGCAATTAGCATAAAATATTTGCTAAAACACTAAAAAATCATATCAATATATCGGGGTATGCAAGTCGTTACTTTTAGGTGTATAAAGGTAGAAAAATCATAAATGTTTTTCTGATGGCAAATAAGTTACATATAAAGTGTTTTAAAAAGGCAAATGCTAACATTTTTATTAGTATTATCACTCAATCCTGGATTTTTTAATTGATGAAAATAGAGTCATGCTGCGATCAGATCTTACCAAATAACTAATTTTAGTCTTGAGAAGATAAGGTTTAAACAGATTGTTTATGATTTGAAATGCTTCAGAAGGAGTGCAGGTAATAAATTGAATTTGAGACGATTCCTTGAGAACAAGCATAGTTAGCAAAAGCCATGAAACAGGAGGAGCAAGGTCTGGAGGAGAGCTGCCCCCAGGGGACTAGATTCCTGGCCCAGGACTCCCTGGTGAAGGTGTGGAGGAGGGGTAGGCAAGGGAGCTGGCCACACTTTGGCAACTAGAAGCAGTTAGGTGCTGGATCAGACCAGCTTTTCAGGGTGATGGGGTCAAGCCTGGGTTCAAGGACAGTGGAAGGGGCTGCACCTCCTACCTGATCTTCCTCAGTTCCACTCACCTCCAGGGGAAGCTCAGATCCACCCCCTGAGCTGGCTATGGAACTGCTTTCCACAGCAGCCAGCCACCGCTCAGGTGCTCAGGGCATGCTCAAGGCAGAGGGCGACCCAGCAGCTTTTGAGAATGTCTGGGATAACCCCTCAGATGGAAGGAAGGGGGATCCTGATCACGCCCCACCTCAGGGTGAGGGTTTAGAAAGCCGTTCTACACGACAGAGTAGATGTATCAACAAGTGGAAGGGGCATGGGACTGGATTTCATTTTGAATACTTCATGTGCTTGGTTCTCTCATCCTAGGATTAGAGGATTAGAAAGAGTAGGGTATCAGTAGATTCAGGGAAGAAAATCCAGGCAGAAGTAGAGCATTCACCTGACCTCAATGTCTTACTCCACCCACCTAGGTTGTGTGTCTTCAGCTGTGGCATCCTCCCCTTGGCCTGTGGCTCTGGGGACAGCTCACTAGCAGGCATGGACAACATCACCTCCTTTACCTACTTCCTCCTGGTGGGCGTCTCCAGCTCCTGGGAGCTCCAGGTTTTGCAAGGTCTGCTGTTCCTGGTGATCTATCTGGGAGCCTTGACGGGGAATCTTATCACCGTTGCTCTTATTGTGACAGACACACGCCTTCACGCTCCGATGTACTTCTTCATAAGCAATCTGTCCCTCTTAGACCTTGGCAGCATCTCGGTAATTGTTCCCAAATCCATTGTTAATTCCTTGACAGGCCATCGGACCATCTCACTGCAGGAATGTGCTGCACAGATCTTCTCTTACATACTTTTTGCCACTGTAGAGTTTGCGCTCCTTGTG
Organism: Ictidomys tridecemlineatus; assembly: GCF_052094955.1. Lineage (NCBI taxonomy): Eukaryota > Metazoa > Chordata > Mammalia > Rodentia > Sciuridae > Ictidomys > Ictidomys tridecemlineatus. The sequence continues at coordinate 163,978 of NW_027523761.1, read as the reverse complement.
GTCATGTCCTATGACCGATACGTTGCCATCTGCCACCCTCTGCACTACGGGCTGGTGGTCACGCCACGCACGTGCATTCAGGCCACGGGTGGCTCCTGGGCCTGTGGGCTGGTCTACTCTGCCATCCACACGGGCTCCATGTTCAGGCTTCCCTTTACAAAGACCAACTTGATCCACCAGTATTTCTGTGATATGCCTCAGATTTTGAGGCTCTCATCTCCCGACGTCCAGTTTTCTGAGTTCGTCATCATTGCCGCAAGTGCTGGCCTCGTGGTGGTGTGTGTCGCCTTCGTCTTGATGTCGTATATCAACATATTTTCAACCGTGCTCAAGATCTGTTCGGCAGAAGCCCGCAGCAAAGCCTTATCCACCTGTGTCCCACAGCTGGCGATTCTCCTCCTGTTTGTGATTTCTGGGTCAGTGGCTGTCTTAGGGCCCGTGGCAATGGAAGGATCCCTTAAAAATCTGCTGACAGCCATGTTCTACACCATGGTCCCCCCCTTCACAAACCCCATCCTCTACAGTCTGAGGAACAGGGAGATTGATGCTGCTCTCCGTAGAATGTTCAACAGGCATACCGAGTTCCCAATCAAAGATTTTCTTTGCTAACAACAAATATCAATTTATCACTAGAAAGCAGTCTGACTTATGTTTGATTCTCGTCAGTTGTGTTATACGTTTGCTGTTTACACTTGTGATGGTGAACTACACAGTTAGGTCTTCATTTTCTTGCTCAACGCTATTATAAGTGCAGCTTCCTGAAACACTGAGGCCCAAGGCCAGGCCTTGTGAATGCCCATGTGAGCAGGTACACGTGCTTTTCAGAGAACCCTGGGCACTGGGTATTGCCACCCTGGAAGAGCATGTGAGAGGCTGGGTGGGGAACTCCCACCATTTGCCCTTACACTGAGGCTGGAGCAGAGATAAGTGATTAGAGCAGGTGACTGTGGCAGATCGACAGAGTGCCAGAGAAATGGACGGCGATGATTGATCCAAAAGGGCACACTTGCTAACTCCCAGCTTGGTTTTGGTTTCTGATTGTCAGATAGTTCATATAAATTCACTCTGATCCTGCTCTGACGCAAGGTAATGGGATGTCTGGCAATCGGTGCCAAGGTGCCTTGTTCTCAGGGTGGAGGAGCATTGGTCAGGATAATAACACAGACCTCCCTGGCCGGAGACTACAGAAGCCAACACCCTCCAGGGCTGGGTAGCTCGTCCAGTTAGGACCTGTGTGCACAGGCCAAGATGGCCCAAGGGTGCATCTAGGTCCTCAGCATGTCACAGACTCTCACTGTGACTGTGAATCTTCTCCAAACCTGGGCTTTGCTCAGACACTTATGAGTAGAATCATATGGTAGGGATTTAGAGGTCTGATCCAGAGCTCAGAGGTGGTGCATAGGTGGGACTCCCCAGAAATGTCTCCTTAAACCCCAGTTAAAACCTGGGACTCAAAGGAGTCAGAGCCATCAGTCTCCTCTCTGAGCCAACCTATGCTCTCCTTGCTTTGTTACTTTCCTTTCTAATAAGCTTTGTTATACTGTTACCAACTCTTGTATCTTGGTCAAAATCTTCTCTTGTGAGAAGACAAGCACCCACAACACAAAGCCCTCGCTGGTAAAGCAGGGAGACCCCTAAGCAGGGAGAAGATCAACACTGAGACCTTTTCCAGACCCCTGAAGTTGGTTTGCCCCAGGCTCCCAAATCCATATTGCTTTGTTCAATGAAAAACAGGACATAAACCACCCACCCTCAGAGAGATTGTAGTTGAGAAGCTTTTGGTTTCTTCCTGAGCTCTGAATGAAAAGATACCCTGCTCCTTTCATTCAAACATGTGAGTAATGAGGAAAAAGGATTCAGAACATAGAACAGAGACAGATGCACCCTGGGATTGGAATTAACCTGGAGAGCAGCAGATAAGGAATGCTCGCCCAACTGGGTGCGCTCTTCTTGTCAGGTGGGACACACAAATCCATACTCTCCAGATGGATGTAGTTTTACTTTTCTGATGCCCAAGAGCTGAGCCTGCGTCCTGATGACTAAAATGCATATTAAGGACTTTTTGTTTCCAACTGAATCAGCAAGTGTCCTCTTTGTAGCTCAGAAGCATTTGGAAAGACTCAGCATATAGAAACCCAGCTCAGTTAATGCAGCCTGGGTCCTGACAGCCGGCCCTCCAGGACTGTGTTGTCTCAGAACTTATTCTTCAGTGTGAAAGCCACAGCAAGAATGTGGGCCTCATGAACCTCTCGGCATCCAGATGCGACCCTAGTGACCATCTGAGCTGGTTCACACTCCTCTAATCCCTGAAAGAGCCCCACACTTTCAATTTCATAATCGAGGATTCTACAAATGTTTTTTTCTGCAGCTTTATTTATATATATGTGACAATTAAAATTGCATGCATGTGATTGTAGAACTTATGTTCATTGTGAAATATTCACCACAATCAAGCTAATCAACATATCCATATTTGTTCTCTAAATCCATTTGTACCTGGGTCATTTGAAGAGATTTCCAAAGAAAACACATCACTGTCAGTTACAGTCAAGTAACAGTCTTACAAAGTTTGGGTTTTATCTTTATGATTCTTTGCATGTGTAGATTTGCATTAGCTTTACCCCCATTTCTTCCTTTCTATTTAAATGTTTATGTAGATTTTTCCACCCAGGTTTATTCTCCTCCAGATATCTGAATATACAGATAGATGGATTTCTAATCCCCAAGGTTAATAAAAAAAGAAAAATTCTATTCTGATGACCCTTCCTTTTGACTCTAGCCCTAGCACACAGTAGTATTGTGTTGGTGGGTTTGCCACATTAGTATTTCTGATTGTGTTTTCAGTTATTGTAACATCACGATTTAGGTTTCATCTATGTTGAAATTCAAGCCTTCTGGGGAAATTTTTCCTAGATATATTTTTTTACTTGTTTATTTAATTTTTAGTTGATAAATAGCAAGTATACATGTATTTGTGGGATGTGATTTATCCACCAAATCCTGTTGTATTTACCCTTTGGGGGACTGAAACATTCAAGATGTACTTTTTCAGCAATTTAAAAATAAATTACAAATGAACCTGAATACATTAACTCATCAAAGTGACCCTTATTATCCACAAACCGTTGCCATCCCTCCCTCTGGCCACACAAGCCTCGGTGACACCCCTAGACTCTGTCCCCACAGGTGGTCCAGGAGCTTCTTGTCCTATGGCTCCTGCCCAGCATGTGCCCCTTGCCTCCGTCCACAGCAGGGGCCACCTTCACCCTCCAGCCCTGGCTGTCCCTGTGCGTGAGGTCCACCAAGCTCCTAGCTTCTCTCCCATGATTCAGCCTCCCACGGATTCGGCCTCTGATCCAGCAGTGCCCACGGGAACCCGGGGTGCTGGGGGCCCACACTCTGCACCTCTCACCTGACTCCCGCTTCCCGGGACCTCGTCCTTATTCCTGGATGTGAGACCAGATCTTTTTCTCTGCTTTCTCTCCTTGGGCAGAATCACCAGGATCATCCTGAACGTGGGCTCTTTCCAGGGCAGCTCCCTGGAGGGTGTGGACCCGCAGCACTCTGCCCGGCAGGTCCCCTGCTTCCTCCTCGGCTCTCCTTTTCCAAAATTATTGTGCAAGTTTAGCACTAAGGGCCATGGCTTTGGAACTCAGGCACTTTTAGTTAAGTTGGTTTAGATTGGAGAATGAAATGCTCAGACCCTGTGTTACTTATTTATTAGCTGGTTTATGTTGCACACTTTTTTAGATAGATTTATTTAGTCATTGAATTACCACTCCAGAAACCTTTATGGAGAACATGCTCTCTTCCGAGTTTTTAAGATTCATATCCTAAGATTTTCTCTTACAAAAGACTTTCAAAATAATCAATCTCTCTGGACTGGGGAAAAAATATGTGGAAGCCGGTTACTGAAGGGGTCAGCTTCACAGAAGAGGCTAGGAACTCACTGCCCAAGGAGCTTCAGAGGCACCGCAGTGCCTGCAGGAGGAGGAGGGCGAAGCCCGCAGCCTGGTCCACACACACACACACACACACACACACACACACACACACACACCGTGCTGGAGAAGACCCCCATGGGCTCAGTCAGCGGGAGAGCCGTGGTGTGCAGAGAGCCACATCCAGTCCTCAGGTGCACTTGTCATCTGTCATCTGTCACTCATTCCTTTGTGATCTTGTATTTTAATGTTTGTATTTATATTATATTTGGGATATTTCATATCCCACTGGAAGAAAGCTCTATTTTCTAAGGTGTGATGCACCAGGCAATGCTGTTAGCATCTCTGTTTTCCCCTACATCCTGACTTTTCAGCTGGCATCCAGGGCCTCACCCATCCTAGGCAAGAATGCTGCAACCAGGCTCACCTCCAGTCCTCCTCATTCCTTGTGACCAGCCCTTGGGGTTAGCACATTAGATTACACTGTATGTGGGGCCTGTGTCCTCAGCCAGCCTACCCACTCACTGCCCAGGTTTCCCCCAGCCAACCTACCCACTCACCGTCCAGGGTTCACTCCCTACAGGTGAGGACGGTCTCCCTCTTGTTTGTGGCATCATCTTATCACTGGGTCAGTTGACTTCAGGCTCTGAGAGCCTGCCAGCCAGCCACCCCACCTTCTTCACGGACTTCCTTCTGGGGGACATCTCAAGCTCCTGGGAGTCCGGAACTTTTGCAAGATCTGCTGTTCCTAGCCATCCATGTGGAAGCTCTGCCTGGGATTCTTCTAACCTTTGCTGTCATTTGACGGAACATGAAGCCGTGGAGCTTGAGATATTCTTTATAGGCAATCTATCCTTTTTAGATTTTTTTTTTTAAATTTTATTTGTTCTACTTAGATGTACATGACAGTAGAGTGTATTTTGACATATTATACATACATGGAGCATAACTTCCCCTTCCTGTGATTGTACATGATGTGGAGTTACACTGGTTGTGTGTTCATATATGAACATAGGAAAGATATGTCTGGTTCACTCTACTGTCTTCCTATTGCTATCCCTTCTCCTTTCCCTTCATTCCCCTTTGTCTAATTCAATGAATTTCTATTCTCCTCCTCCCTTTATTGTGTATTAGCCTCCACATATCAGAGAGAACATTTGGCCTTTGGTTTTCTGCAATTGGTTTATTTCATTAGCACGATAGTCTCTGGTTCCATCTATTTACCTGCAAATGCCATAATTTTATTTGTCTTTATGACTGAGTAATACTCCACTGTGTATATAAACCACATTTTCTTTACCCATTCATCTGTTGAAGGGCACCTAGGTTGGTTCCATAGTTTAGTTACTGTGTATTGAGCTGCTAGAAACATTGATGTGTCTACATTCCTGCAGTATACTGATTTTAGGTCCTTTGTGTATATGCTGAGGAGTGGGATAACTAGGTCAAATGGTGGTTCCATTCCTAGTTTTCTGAGGAATCTCCATATTGCTTTCCAGATTGGTTGCACCAAGTTGCAGTCCTACCAGCAATATGAGTGTACCTTTTTCTCCACCTTCTCATCAACATTTATTGTTACTTGAATTCTTTTTTTTGGAGGAAGGTACCAGGGATTGAACTAAGGGGCCCTTGACCCCTGAGCCACATTCTCAGTCCTATTTTGTATTTGATTTAGAGACAGGGTCTCACTGAGTTGCTTAGCACTTCGCTGTTGCTGAGGCTGACTTTGAACTCTCTGTTCTCCTGCCTCAGCCTATGGAGTCACTGGGATTATAGGCGTGTGCCACCATGACCAGCAAATTATATTCTTATTTCCCCCTTTTTATTGGCACATTATAATTATACATAACAATGGGAAACTTTGGAGCCAACCTAGATGCCCTTCAACAAATGAATGGATAAAGAAAGTGTGGTGTATATACACAATGGAATATTACTCAGCCTTCAAAAAAATGAAATCATGGCATTTGTTGATAAGTGGATGGAATTAGAGAATATCACGCTAAGTGAAATAAGCCAATCCCAAAATCCAAAGGCTAAATGATTTCTGTTAAACAGATGCTGATCCATAGTGGGGGGTGGGGTAGTAAAGAATGGAGGAACTTTGGATTATGTAGAGGGGAGAGAGGAGAAGGGTGGGCTGTGGGGAGGGGAAGGTGGTGAAATGAGACCGACACTATTACCCTACATACACGTGTGATCACACTACTGGAGTAACTCTGCACCATTATAGCCAGAGGAAGGAGAGTTGTGCTCCATGGGTACAGTGTATCAAAAGCAGTCTACTGTCATCTATAACTAATTAGAACAAATTAAAAACAAACAGAAGGGAGACCAGTAGGACAGAGAAAGGGGACAGGGGAGGGACGGGAGGGAGGGAAGGGACTGGGAATGGAATTGATCAAATCATGCTGTTTCATTGTGTGCGTGTATTATGACCAACCCCCTTTAGGTGCTGATCACATTTCTGTCACCATTCCAATCAATTATAAACTCTGTGACAGGAAGGAAACGGATCTCCCTTCCAGTCCGTGCCACCCAAACTTGCCTATTTATCTTCTGGTCCTGGGAGTCCTGGCTGTGGTCATGTCCTGCACCACTGCCTTGCCGTTTGCTGCCGGCTATGCTGGGGGCTCACCATGACCCCTGTCTGTGTGTGCAGGCAGGAGGTGGTTCCTGGGCCATCCAACTGGGACGCTCTCCAGACTCCCTTCACAGAGGCCAATGTGAGCCCCCAGTTCTTCTGTGATGTGCCTCGAGACTGAGCATCTCCTCCTGGACCGTGTGGCTCTCTGAACCAGTGGCCCTGGCTGTGAGTGTCCACATGCCTGTGCTGTGTTTACCTCCTATGTCAACATCTTGTCAACTAAGCTGTGGATGTGCTCCTCAGAAGCTCAAAAAAAGTGCTGCCCGCCTGCTCCCCCAGATGGCCACTTCGCCCTTTCGATCATTTCTTCCCTGTCACTTATCTGAGTCTGGCTGCACAGGCATCCACCCTCAGACCTGCTCTGCAGCTGCGTTCTACACCCTGGCATGCCCTGAACCCCATCATCTTTAGTCTGAGAAACAGGGAGATCAAGAGCACCCTGGGAAGGACCCTCTACAGAGCCCACCAGTGCCTGGTGGCTCCAGCTGCCGGTCAGATGTGAGGGGCGGGTCTTCTAGTCCACATGGAAAAACCATGGAGAAAATGTCCATACTGCGGTCCTTGGGTCATTTTGATAAGGAGACAGATAGATGGACTGGCCAGTTAAACGTTTGGAGAAAAAGCTTAGCCTGGACAAAACGAGTTAGTATCTCCTGCACCCACGGTTCCTGGGTGGTGAATGTGGTTCACAGTGGCTCTTGTGCTGGTCCCACTGAGTTTTAACTGGAGACAGGCTGAGCAGCAGAAGTCTTTCCCCACATGCACCTTGACTGGATTCAACGGTGGAATCGAACCTCACTCGCATCTCACTCTACAGAGACACGTGACTGTCCTTTTTAACACAGAAGCATTCATTGTTTAATGTTCATTTTTATTGTATGAACAGAAATCATCTCTTTATATTACAATCGCGACGTGCCAGTCTGCTCCACCCCTGACTTCAGCATGTCCACCCATTTCTCTGTGAATATCCAATCTGCCATTTCATTAGATAACTGGGGAGAGGGCAGCTTCAGACAAACTCGTCAGCGTCCACAGCAGCTGCAGCATGAAGTATGACAGCTGTAGTCAGCAGCTACCAACCCAAGGAAGGCGATGCCCAGGCTGAGGACCAAGGCTGGTGTCTGATAGGCACCTGTGCAGGAGGCATCATAATGCCAGTCACAGATACAACCCAGCAGCTTCAGCACTTAGTGTGAGCGTAAATCACACAGAGATGGAGGCTAAGAATAAGGAGGCTGTATTTGGCTCCTCGTCTTCCTACACTTGGAATGGGAAGGAGATGGCAGGAGGCGAGGCACCTCCAAGGACTACGGAGGCTAGTGGGGAAGAGACCCAGCCAGGCTCTGGCAGAGAGAAGGCGAGGGCACAATCCACAAGCAGTGCATATGCCCCTGCCCATGAAGCCTAGCTGCCCAAGGTGGCCACTGCACAGGAGACTGTGGCCAGCCCCCCCCAAACACTTCTCAGTGAGTGGGTGGCCTGAGGGGCTATTCCACCCTGTTCCTCATCTCTGCCTCTCATCTCGACCCCATTCCATTTGTTTATTCTCAAAACCTTGACTACTTAGGCTGCACCCCATTGAGCGCAGAGCTTGGAAACACATCTCTGGTGTGAGGTGTGCCCAGGTGCACCCGAGTCCACAAGGATGTGCAGGACTCCTAGGGAGCAAGCCAGGCCTCCAACCTGGGGACAGATCCTCTTGTCTCTGCAGTGAGTGGGGCTCAGCAGCTGTTGTCTGTTTCTCTGAAGTATTCATTTCTACCACAGTCACAGGGCGTCAGCCGTGGAGCACTGACAACACGACACCATCTCGTACTTGTCATTGTATTGTCTTTTTTTGTTTTTTAAACCACTCCCTCAAGGTTGGATTGACACATCAGAGGCTGTACTGATGGTGGGTCTGCCTCGCAAGTCTGTGCAGGTATGAGCCTCGAAGGCAAAGCCTCCAGCCCTCCTGGAGTCTGACCATCACTCCTGGAGTTTGCTGCTGGTCTGCTGTCCCCACCTCTCCTCCTCTGGGGGATGACGATCTCTCACCAGCTGTCCTGGGAGCTGTCAGTGTGGAAAGTGGGGTTGCTGACCCCAGCAGGGTGCCATGTGGATGACCTCCAGGACTCACTGGCCGCAAGCCCACACTTCCATTCCTGGCTTGTGCCCCCTGTGGTGCAGGAGGCGTGTGCAGAGTGGCGGTTTTGTTGGCCCATCATGATCACACGGTTGACGAGTCTAGTCCCAGATCACTGCCCTCGAGGGGTCTCCCTGCTACTCCTTTGGCCTCCCTATTTTCGATTCCCTTCCTCATTTACAATATTTAAGGGAAAATATGATACTTTTGTCTCAGTGTCTGGGTTATTTCACTCAGAATGATGGTTTCCGGTTCCATCCATTTTCCCGCAAATGACGTAATTGCATTTTTCTTTATGGCTGAACAAAAACCCATTGTGCATCCACAGGTTGTGCCTTCTTCATCCTCTCATCGGCTGACAGAGCCTAGGCTGGTCCCCTACCTGGCGGCTGTGAGCTGTGCTGCTGTAAGCCTGTGTGTGCACGGATCTCTGCAGCGTGCTGACTCCAGTGATCTCAGGCAAATGCCAAGGAGAAGCTCAGCTGGAACTTGGATCATTATGGGGCTTTTTGAGGAATCTCCTTGAGGATTTCCACGTGGCAGCATTCATTAGTGTCCCTCTGGGGTGTGTAACAGTTCCTTTCCCTGTGTCCTCCCCAGCATGTGCTATTCTTTGTGTCCTCGCTGGCTGCCACTGTGGCTGGAGAGAGACGGGATGGCAGGGTAGATTTGATGGGCATTTTTTCCAAGGGCTCGGGTGTGGAGCAGATTTTCCTTTTGGAGCAGGTGGCCCCCTTGGTGCTTCTTCTTTTGAGAAGCATCTGCTTGGTTCTTTTGCCCATTTCTGGATTGGGCTATGGTTTCTTTAGTGTTAATTATTGGGATTCTTCCTACATTCTGGATGTTAAACTCCGTCAGATCAGCAGCTGGCAAACCCTCTCCTGTTCTTCAGGTGCCACAGTCTAGCTGGGCACAATTCACAAGCCACTTGTGAAGCAGAAACGTCCTTTATTTTTAGAAAACACACACACACACACATAGGACGCACCACATGAGCTCTTCAGGAATTCCCTCAGAGCCCAATTGCCACCACCGGCTTCCAGCAAGCCTCTCAACCCACACTCCTCCTGCTCTTGAGGTCTATTGGCTGGGTTGCGTGGGCGGAGCCAAAAGAGTCCCCCAATGAGCAGCTCTGTGGTCTGAAAGGGTGAGGAAACAGCCCAATGAGCATCACCGCAGAGGAGCCAATCAGCTGGAAGTTTGCTGGGCCGCTTTGGCTGTGGCTCTCAACATGTTGTGCGGAGACTTCTTAATGTGATGCACCCCTACCTCCACCCTCACCCCAGTACTTGGTTCTTGCCAACCTTTCCTGGGCTTTGGGGGTCCTGCTCAGGAAATCCTGCCTGTACCTTCATCTCCAAGTGTCCCCCTGGGTTTCCTCTAGAAGCATGGTTGACCAAATTTTGTTTCTATTAGCAATGATTTAGAAAATTTGCTTCAGCTTCACATTCATGCTGAGCATCATCTAAATCTTAGCCAATTTAGAGAAATTTTTAAACATTTTGGGGGCACTCATTCACCATGAGTGTGCCTCTTGAGTTGGCAATACTCATTAACTAGCTTGAGAATGATAGTCTCATTAATACGAATTTTATTTTTACTTTTATTTCCTAACTCACAATAATTGGACATATTTATGGAGTAATGTTTTGTCTGTGTATGCGTCATAGAACAATCCAGTCAGGGCAGCTAGCACGTCTGTCCCTCAGGGATTCATCATTTCTTTGTGGTGGGAATATTCAAAATCCTCTCTTCCAGCTACTTTGAGATAAATAAAAGTAACAGCATCTGAATGGTTGCTCTGGGGATAGATATATACATACATACATATATATATATATATATATATATATATAACTTCAGATTTATATTGACTTCATTCCAGTGAGGAATTTAAACTTTGGTATTAGGTAACATTATCATTTCCCCCATTTTGTCTTTTTATTGCTATACATTTTATATCAATATGTGCTACATGCCCATTAATGTGTTTGTATAACTATTATTTAAGGTAACTGATAGAAGCCAAGAGAAGAACTTGTTCCGACTGCGTGTTTGCACGTTTGCTGCAGTGACCCTCGGTGCTGTCTCTGGACCTTCTGTTTGTTCCCGTGGATTTGTGCTGCCCTCCTGTGTGTGCTCCTCAGGACATTTGCCTCACCCGCCTCCTGGGTCTGCTGCTGAAGTCACCGACCATGTGTTATAGCCCAGCAATGTTCATGTGCAACTGTCTATTAAAATAGCCAAGTAAATAAATAAAGGTATGCACATCTCCCGCCTCATGTTGGGCACACCTCTCATCACGGTCACCTTGGAATGGGGAAGGGGCTCTATGGGGTCACTCCCTCTTGGTTCTCATAGGACAAGTCTGGTGGTAACTTGGCGCCTCGTCTTCTGTTTCTTTGGGAAAGACTTAACTCCTTCATTTTTTGAGGGATGCTTTTGCTGGAGGTAGAATTCTGAGTGACAGTTGTTAGCAGCATGGTCAGTGGGCAGACAACCCTCTGTATCTGTCCCTGGACAAAGCTCTCCTGTGGTGAAGCTTGGGATTCAGCCAGAGGGAGCTGAAACCCTGGGGGATCCCAGAGAGGGCTGTCCTGGGAATGGAGACTCACTCACGGCAGACTCCGTTCCCAGGAGGGTTTGGCTATACCCCCTTGACCTTGAGGCTGCCTCCAAAACCATGCTCTAAGGGCTCTGAGAGGAATCACACACACTGTTTCTTTGGCTGATGGGATTGTCTGTCCACTGACCTCAGCTGCAGACATGGGAGAGAGTTGGAGAACATGTGATGGAAGGTAAGGTAGCATCCACCTCAGTTTGGACGCGAGGACTGCAAGACGTTTAACACTAGCCTCCATGAGCACAAAGGAAAGCCCCCACAGATACCCAGAAGAGAGAAAGCAAGGCTGCAGAGCAGGTCAACACAAGACCACAGCAACTCCCAAAGAGGAAATCAAGATCAGAAGACAAAAATTAGACAACCATGAAACACAGGGACTTCACTCAATGCCAACAGCAGGTCCTCTCCTCTCAATGATGACTTCATAGAGACTTGAACCAAACTACCCATAAAATGAGACAGAGTGTGGCTGGATGAGAAAAATCCCAAACTACCCTGCTTACAGGGACACACTTCAGCCCAGAGGACACTGACCAGGAGCTGAGAGCATCTTGCCAGGGAATCTGAGGGAGCGGTGGCCAGAGCAGCAGTGAGCAGACTTCAAGAGAGAACAAAGAAGTTCACCGTCTAGTGAAGAGGGGCAGAGCCACAAGGAGGTAGCCCTGTCAGATCCAGGAGCATCCAATAGTGCAACACCTAGACCTGTAGGTGACAACAGTGAGCCCCGAAGCACGCACCATCCACAGGGAAGGTCCTCCCGACAGAGCAGGAGGGAAATGGTGGGCTGGGACCTGGGCTTAGACCCAGCAGGTAGAGGCAGGACAGAAGACTTCCCGAGGGAAGACAGGGCCACTGTCCTCCAGTCACAGAACATTCTGCAGGCTGGATCCTGTGGCTGGCCACACATCGACTCCCACCAGATTAACAAGGTTGGAGTCCTACCAGGCATATTCTCTGGCCATAGTAGAATTAAGCTAGAAATCAGTAATAGGAAACATTTTGGAAGTCACAACTACATGGAAACTAAACAGTAGGCTCCTGCAGGAGTGAATGAAGAAATTAATAGAGTCTAAAAATATCTTGAGAAAAATGGAACCAGGACACGCCCAGATCTTGAGATGTAGCAAACCCATTTCTAAGAGAAGCTTACAGTAGTAGATGCCTCCACCAAAAATGAACCAATAAATAACTCAAATAAACACTTTGATGCTTCTCTTCAAGAAAGTAGAGGAAAATAAACCCCAAATCAAGAAAAGGAAGGAAATAATAATGACTAGAAATGAAATGTAGACTAGAAAGACTCCTTTGAGCAGTCACATACCAACAAGTTAAACCACCTACAAGAAATAGGTAAATGCCCAGGAATACACAATCTGGAAAAACCGAATTAAGGAGAAACAGAAAATCCAGACAGACAAATAGTGGGTAAGGAGATAAAGTCAGTAATGAAACTCTCCCGTCAAAGTCAAGCCTGGAGCCACACGGCTTCATGGAAGAAGTCAGGAAAATGTCCAGGGAGACCTGAGGCCAATTCTTCTCACTCTCCCCCCAAATTGGAATGAAATGGAGGACTTATACCACACCGCGCTCAATGGGGCCAGCTTTGCCCCCATACCGAAGCCAACTAAGGATGCTACCAGAAAAGAGTATCTCTACATCACTGAAATGCACAGATGCAAAAACACTCAATCCAGCAGCAGGTAGGGTCAGACACATACACACTGTTGGAATTATCCTCCATGAAACAGATGTCTGTGGCATTTGCTTGATTTCCTTCTGAGGTTGGTCGCTGTGTTAACAAAGGAGAAAAGTAAGCCCAGATGGAGAGAAAGTGCTGGTACCGCTCCCATCTGTGCCATAGACGGATGTTGAAGCCTCTTCTTGTTGCTGCTCTTGAGGGGTAGTCTGCAGCGCATCTCAGCTTTGTGACAGTGGGAGTGAGTGGGTTCTGTGACCTTCTGTACAGAAAGGGCAACCATGGTCAGCCCTTTCAGAGAGCACCGAATTCCTCCATGCCCCACCAAGGGGCACACCACAAGCTCCCGGGGCTCAGTGCCACCTCAGAAGCAGCTCCTGAACTCTGAACTTGAACATGGCATGTCCAGTGTCTTAGGAATCTTGAGCAACCCAGAGATGGGAGAGGCTTAACTCCTCTTTTATTTTTTGAGGGATGCTTTTGCTGGAGGTAGAATTCTGAGTGACAGATGTCAGCAGCATGGCCAGTGGGCAGACAACTCTGTATTCAGGGAAGGTTTACACAGAGCACCTGTAAGTGCTTCGGTTGTGGCTCATTGGACAGAGGACTGAGCATCCTGGGCATGACATCCCCAGGGGCCCTGGAATCAGACCACACAGATACCGAGGGAGTGTCAGTCACATTAACACACACTCACATGTATATCATGAACTCCAGGGAGCCACATATAACACACATGCTCCCTTTCTGTCACCTACAGAGGTCCTTGTGGGATGCAGCTCCTCACCGAGTCAAAGAACAGAGAAGACATTGTAAGACAGGAGATGATAAAGGGAATGTGTGGCCAGGCACGTAAAGAGGGGTGGACTTTCAATGAGTAGAGGGCCAAAGAGGCCAGCTAAAGAAAAAGAGCTGGCCTACAGAGATGGGCTGTGCCTCGCAGGACAAGTTTATAATGACACTAGACATAGTTCATGAGGAATATAAAACAGCATCAAGTGTGCCTTGCCTGTTGTCAAAGCTCCCCAGACTGAAGGTAAACACAGAAAAGGTGCTGCCCTTGTTAAAAGGTTTTGCCCTCTTCTCCTTCGTGGTAGATCCATGAGGTCACTCACATCACAGAAGTTTAAATATCACTGATGACGGGACTTAACCAATAAGAAAACGCCAGGTATAGTCATGAAAACACAGTCTTTCATGAAAATAGAGTATTCGCCAAAACAGACCCTGTGGTAGGCCATAAATCATGTTTTAATCCATTTAAAATTATGGATCATTTGTAGAACATTCTCTCTGGCAGTAGCAATATTAAATCAGAAATCAGTATCCGGAGATCAGAAAAACTCCACAACATTTGCAAATTAAACATTATTGCTTCAGTGAACACTTGTAAACACGGCTGAGAGAAATTGAAGATGACGTACACAGATGGAAAGACCTGTCACGCTGGTCACCAGTGTGAGCTCAATGTTTAGAGTCCAGTTCTCCAGGAATTCCAAACAAGATATTCCAACAATCACTTAGAGAAAGTGACAAGCTGATCATCAATGAACTTGGAAATCCCTGCACAACATCCAAAACTGTAAGAAAATGGAGTGACCTAACATATTCTAACTGGAAGCCTTGTCATGCAGCTGTGATGTCCCCGTCTTGTGAAATCAGCAGATAAACAGACCCAATGGCACATGGCAGACCGAGGACCACACACACACATATACCTCTGTTGGCAAGACAACAAAGAATTTACAGGCAAAAATCTATTCAACAAGTGGTGTAGATATCCACATGAAAACAATTTTAAAACATACAGAAAATGTAATTATACAGCATGATTAGAAATGTATGTTGCCCTGGAAAACGTGGAGACACAGGTAAACATCCTTGCAACACTGGCATCACCCAATGCAGAGAGCACAGACTGGCTTTAGAAACCACACATTGGCCTCTGTTAGATTCAGAACTAGCTGTGCAGTCTGCAGGCAGATTAATGCCTTCCTGAGTTCTGGTTTCCACAGTTTTAACTGTCCTTTGAAGGGGCAGAAAGCAGAACAAAGCATTGGAAATACGTCAAGTACGGTGATGTCAGAGCCCTCTGGGATGTGTTACAGACACAATCCCTGCCACTCAGAGGCCTCATGACCAATACAAGACACATTCAGAGCTGGTTGGTGGAGTCTCTCCCAGCTGGATTCCTGAGCCATGTTTCCACCACCTTGTGAAGTGGCCTCAATATGTGGCCACCGAGGTTCTCAAAGGGGACAACAGACTGAAGATTGCATGATATGTTTGTATTTTTCAACCTTTATTGACGTATTATTGACACAAAGATCATACACATTTAAGATGGGCAGGATGGAGTTTGATGCACATATGCAACATGAGAAATGAATGACACCTGTTAGTCTGGTCAACATGCGTATCACATCATGGTGACCTTGCACATGTGGGTCTGAGGAGAAAGACGTCAGACCCTCGTCCCAACACATTTCAAGTACAAAACACATCCTAGTGGCTGCAGTTGGCATGCTGCATGCACCAGAGGCTAGAACTTTCCTCCTGCCTTGAGAACTGAACAGCATCTCCCTGCTCCCCCATGAGAGCACAATGTTCCCTCAGCTTAGGAGCTCCTTTGTCCACTGTGTGCTCCTGAGAGTCCTGCCAGAGGCCAGCTAGTCCTGACATGAGAATCTATGTTGGGGCTCTCGACTGCTGGTCTCTTTGGCTGCATGGCTGTTTCTATAATGGTACCACAATGCTTGCATAACTCGAGTTTTGTAATATATTTTGAAGCCATGAATATGACACCTGCAGCTTAGGGCTAGTCAGTATTTTGTGGTTCTAGGTGAATTTTAGGATTTTTTTCTATTGCTATGAAAAATTGCATTGGAATCCCTGTGCATTGGAATTTCCATACAGAGGGTCACTTAGGCAGCATGGCCAATTAGTGATACTGATGCTTCCAGTCCCTGAGCACAAGCTCTCTCTCCATTTGTTTATGTCTATTTAATTTATTCATTAATGATTGCAATTTTTAGAGCACAGATCTTCCCCCCACTTTGTGAAATTTACGTAGTCTCTTTTCTTTCACGTTATTGTCAGTGAAACTATCTGAGGTCCCTTCCCCTGATTTTGTTGTTAGAGACGTTGCTGGGTTTTTGCATGTGGTTTTGTGTGCTGTGGCTTTCCTGGATGTGTTTTAACAGGCTTTGGGTAGAGTCTCAGGATTTCTGTACATAGCATCACGGCATCTGCTATCAGGGCAACTTGGTTCTCCCTCTCCTACCGGGAGGACAACGTGTCCTTCCCTCCTGTTGCTCTGGCTGGGTCTCCATCTTAACCACACCAACAAACCCATCTTACTTAACCTGCTGTGACCCTGTTCCCAGATGAAGCCATCTTCTGAGGCGGCAGAAATTCCAGCACTCTGTTGAGGGAATACCACTCAGCACACAGCAGTTCACATCTTTTCTGTAGAGCTACTTTTAAAATTATCTGCTGTGAGTTCTGTATCTGTTTCTCCTCTTTCATTCCTGACTTTATTAATACAAGTCTTCCTTCATTTTTTCTAGGTGACCTAAAGAAGTTTGTCAATTTTTAAATTTATTATAGGAACAGCTTCCAGTGTTGCTCATCATGTTTATTTCTTAATATCTTTTATCAATTTCTGCCATCACCTTTATCATCTGTCTTTCCTGCTGGTTTACACATGGTGTATTTTTCTTTTTCCGCTCCTGGGGGTGGAGAGGTCAGTCAAAGGCTTTAGAGTTTTCTTTTCTCTTGAGACAAGCTTTAGCAGTCACCGTTTCGCCTCTGCACACAGCTCCTACCCAGCACAGCTGCCAACTGGAACAGGCCCAGCATGAGGAGCAGGACTGACTCCACTCATGCGTGGCTCTGAACACCTCCCCACCAAGTGAGCAGGAGAGTGAGGGTGAGGACCAGGCTGGCAGGGAGGTGGATTGGGGAAGGAGATGCAGGTCAGAGGTGCCATGTGTGGTAAGCAGGAGGAAGAGCTTCTGGCAACCTCTCACTGCATTGTGACCACAGCTAATGCTGCATTTTATGTTCCAAAATAACTAAAAGAGAATTTAAACATTCTCACCAGAAAGAAACAATAACTGTTTGAGGTGATGGAAATATGAGCCTGATTTACCATTCTACGTTGCAAACTAGTCAAAACTTCACACTATGCTCCAAAAATGCATGCAACTTTCATTTATCCAGTAGAAATAAAACTTAAGGAAATTTTAAACATGGGTAGCAAGGTCATGATGCCCTTCACAGGGGCACTTAAGCATGGACTCACAGAGGGAATGGTGCCCCGGGCTCGTGCACACTTGCAGACATTCACATACCTTTCAGCTGGTGCCTCCCCTGGGAGGGGATAGTTAGGGTCTGTGAGCCCAATACTAAATCATTAAAACAAGCCAACGTGGACGTTTCCTTCTGCCATTTTTCCTGAGAAAATCGTATACCTTGGGCTCCTCATGATGGATGTGCCCTCAATTCACTATGACGACGACCCCTGAGGCTTTGGTCTGCCTGATCACACCTTCTCACATCTAAAACATTTTGAGTCCACCAGCTTTTCTTTGTTTCCCATCTGGTTCATTTTAATACTTGTGATCTTGTTCTACTGTGATTAATATATTTATTTATATGTACTTAATTTATACTACACTTTCATTTTGTGATAATTGATATGTTAATGAGTAAAATATTAATTATGAAATCTTAGGAAAATAACACATAAAAAATGAATAAAGACCATAAGTACTAATATTTGGCACAGTCCAAAGTACCTTTAAGTGCCATCCAGGGTTCAACAAAATAAAATATGGAAAGTCTTTGTAGAATACAATGGAATTTCATTAAAAAAAAAAAAACAAGAAAGAAAGAGCTCAACGACCCCTGGGATTCCCGGTGGGGAAGCTCGAGGCTCCTGGGTAGACCAGGTCAGGCGCGCAGGGCAGGCCCTGGTGGAGCCCCCACGCCACACTGCCTTCTCAGCCTTCTCAGGGCTGCCTTCAATTCCTTGTTCCTCAGACTGTAGATGACAGGGTTCAGGGTGGGGGGCACCACGGTGTAGAACACAGGCAGCAGAAGGTCAGAGATGGAGGGTGAGCTGGAAACGGGCTTCACGTAGGCGATGCTGCCAGACACCAGGAAGAGGGTCACAACCACGAGGTGAGGGACACAGGTGGAAAACGTTTTCCACCTGCCCTCCTTGGACGGGATCCTCATGACGGTAGAAAAGATGTACCCGTAGGAGAGCGTAATGAGACCGAAGCACAAAATCACAAGGCTGGTAACGAAGACCATGACTCGGACCTCAGGGAGGATCGATGTGGAGTCCAGGAGGCTGAGCAGTTGGGGAATATCACAGAAGAAGTGATGGACTTGGCTGGACCCACAGAATGGCAAGGAGAAAGTGGCCACCATGTGCATGAGTCCAGAGATGCCGCCACTCAGCCAGCACAGGGCCACCATCCTGACACAGGCACGCTGGCTCATGATGGCCTCGTAGTGCAAGGGCCAGCAGATGGCCACACAGCGGTCATAGGACATCACCGTTAGGAGGGCCGTCTCAGTGGACGCCAAGTTCATGAAGAAGAAGGCCTGCAGGGCACACCCCCAGAAGGAGATAGAGGTGTCCTGGGTGAACGAACTGACGATAGACTTGGGGACTGTGACGGAGATAAAGCAGAAATCCAAGAAAGACAGGTGTCTTAAGAAGAAGTACATTGGGGTCTGCAGGCGGACGTCCACAGTGGTGACCATGATGATCAGGAGGTTCCCGGTGAGAGCCGCCAGGTAAACTAGTAAGAACAGGACCGCATGTGTGGTCTGAACCGTCCAGGAGTCTGCGAACCCCACAAGGAGAAACACCACAGCCTCGCTGCTATTCCCACGTGCGGCTGCTCGGCTTCCTCCTAGGATAGAAGACTGGGTTACAGCTCTGTCTACATGGCTGCCTGCAATGACGTCCCTGAAGCAGCCAGGCAGGTGACTGCTGCATGACAGATCACACACATGCACAGGTGGAAACTATCTTGCTACCTGAAATCTCCACCACACAGCAGAGCACTCGATACAAAGTACAGCCTCAATAAATACAACATAGGACCTGGAGAGATGAAACTAACATAGAAAATGACACAGGATTTTTATAGGAATTGCATTAAATCTGTGTAGTACTTCAAGTCGTAAGGCCATTTTGACAATATTAATTCTGCCTATCCAGGAGCATGGGAGATCTTTCCGTCTTCTGAGTTTTTCTTCAATTTCTTTCTTTAGTGTTCTGTAGTTTTCTTTGTAGAAGTCTTTTACCTCTTTTGTTAGATTGATTCCCAATTTTTTTAAGGCTATTGTGAATGGTGTAGTTTTCCTAATTTCTCTTTCAGTAGATTCATCGCTGATGAATAAGAATGCTTTTGATTTATGGGTGTTGATTTTATATCCTGCTACTTTGCTGAATTAATTGATTGGTTCTAGAAGTTTTCTGGTGTACTTTTTTTGGATCTGCTAAATATATGATCATGTCATTGGCTAATAGTGATAGTTTGAGTTTCTCTTTATCTATTTGTATCCCTCTAATTTCTGTCTTCCGTCTAAGCAGGCTAGAGTTTCAAGGATGATGTGGTATATATATTTATGGAATATGACTCATCTTTAAAGAAGAATGAAATTATGGCCTTTTCCAGTAAATGGATGGAGCTGGAGAATATCATGCTAAGTGAAATAAGTCAATCCCCCAAAAACCTAAAGCTAATGTTTTCTCTGATATACAGATGCTAATTCATAATAAGGGCAGGGACACTAGGGAAGAATAAAGTTGCTCTAGCTTAGGTAGAGGGGAGTGAAGGGAGGGGAGGAATAGGAAGGTGGTAGAATGAAGCAGACATTACTACTTTATGCCACATATATGACTACACGACCAATGTGATTCCACAACACATACAATCAAAGAATGAGAAATTATATCGCATTTATGTATGAAATGTCAAAGTGCATGAATGCATTTTACTATCATATATCACTAATTAAAACACACTAAAGAAATTATAAAGTCAAAACAAAAAAAGAAAATTACAGGGGACCATGAAAAGAAAAGGATCTGACCACAAAGATAAGGTATAGTATCCACAGAAGAGAGAAGTAGCCATATGTGGGGAGAAATCAGCGGGGCTGCTCTCGTCTGTGGAGCAGACGTATTTGGAAGTGTGCATTTGTTGCTATGGAGGGTGGGGGGTCTTCAGGGCTTCTCAGCTTTGGTGACAGTGGAGTGAGTGGGTTACATGACCTGGAAGGCACCTGCCCCACAATGACTGAGAGCACTGCCCTCCTCGATGCCCCTCGCAGGGGCACACCACAGCTCCTGGGGCTCTGTACCTCGTCAGAAGCAGCTGCTGAGCGCTGAAGGGGGCATGTTAGTGGAGGACGCAACCAAGCACAGCACCAGGGGGCATCTGCTCTGGTTGACAAGAGGGGACGAGGGACAGAGGTGGTGTCCTGGACACACTGGCCTTGCTGTGTGCTGTTGGAGACAGGTGGGAGCTGCTCCTGGGTCAGGTCTTGATGAGTGTTTCGCTGGTTTTTAGACTGGCGTCTAGAAGACAGCGTGTGGAGACAGGAGGAGGATCAGAGTGTGCCCACATCAGGGTCTGCTGGGCCGCAGCTGGGATGGGCCTTCCCTCTCATGCCTGGCCCTCAGCTCTCATCCGCAATATGGGACCCAGCAGCAGAATCCTGAGCATCCGGCAGCACGGCTGAAGCACTGAGCAGTTTCGGTGACAATCTTCTCCAGCGTCTGGCTCCCACTGTATTTGTTGGGTTAGTCCAGTGAAACGGCATCTGACCACATTCCTAGTCTCTGTGAGTGTGTCAAGCCACTCTCAATAGAACTTTGCCCGTAGCAGTTCATGATCAAGAATGTATGCACAACAAACTGACTCCCTGCAGAACTGCAGGAGTTCCAACACCTGTGTGTGCTTGTGAAAGCTCAGCTACCATCGGCACCACAGCCGCTTAGGGCAGGTCCACAAGAACACCCAGAAGGAAACTCCAGGGGAGTGGGCCAGGGCTCTTTCCCTGGGAATCTTGTCTCTCTCCAAGTTCCAGCTCTCTCCACCTGCCCATGAGCCCAATGTTGGAGGGACACCGAAGCCAAGGGTACAGAGGAAGGCTCCTGTGAGCTGGAGGAGCAAGCTCTCGCTGGGCTCTGTCTTCACTGTGGCTTACTGCAGCCAAATGACTTCTACCTTCACTCAAATGGGCTTCAAAGGACTGTATGCAGACAACGATCATGGGGACAGAGATGGAGGACCCAGGCATGGGCTCTGCAGAGCAGGATTGGGCCAAGACACTGGGATTGCCTCATTGAAGAGGATGCTTAAGAATTCAGCCAATGTAAACACTTTCATTTATGCACAGAACACACTTTCATTTATGCACAGAACACCCCTTCAACCTCACACACACACACATACTCTCTCTCTCTCTCTCTCTCCATAACTGTTACTTCTGAATAGTTCAAACCCATAAGTAGAGACTCTAGGCGACCATGGTCCTTTTGCCCCACACTTTCGGCAATTATACACCGCTCATGCCAAGATCTGAAATAACTATCATACAAATGAAAGAAATGAATATTTATTCTAAAATTCATGGTCCTCCATCTAGACAGCAGATTAGGAGATAATGTGAAAATCCAAAAGTGCAACCTACGGATAAAGAAGTAAAATAGCATTTCTATCATTTTCCTCACCAAGTCTGGGATCAGACTTACTGCATGGTGTGGACTGATTGCTAGTGAACTGGGTCATGGAGCAACTTCAGTTGTTCAAAATTCCAAACCTCTGTTCCTTTGTCTGAGATGGAACCTCAGCTTCTATGAGTATCTTTTAGGCCAAATGGAGAAATGGCTTGATCTCACGGTGCGGTGTGCTGCAGCCCTGGTCAGAGCAAGATATCTTCGTCTTTCCCTGATCTAGAGGAACACACCTAGTGAGCACCATGCCTGGTGTTCACCTCACAATGCCCAGTTTATGGTCTTTGTAAAAAAAAAAATGCTGGCCAATAAATGAGATCTAGTGAGAGAAATTTTGCATGACTCTGAGCTCTCTGGAGGTAAGTTTCCTTGCATTGAAAATATGTTCTTTGGGAGAAAGAAACCAAAGCACAACTTTGATTAATCCCAGTGGACAGCACTAGTGGGAAATACCTCCTTTATGTGGCAGAAGGTAGAAGACTGGAAATTGATTGTATAGTACTTCGCATGCACCCATGTAGCGTTTTTCTGAAGCAAGGGAAGCTTCAAAATCATATGTGGACCACAGACATTAGCCCAAACATGGAGCCTGGATCTAGATTTCTGTTCCTCTATTTTATTCCTAAACTTCAACCCAATGGGTCTATTCCTAAGTCCTTCCTCAGCCCTTCCTGTCTCAAGTCAAATAAGTGTATGGAGAGGACGAGTGTTAATCTTGTGTTTGCATCTTCTGTGAATTGATCTTAAAGATGGACCTTGATGCTCTGGCCCATGCACCTGTCCTCACTCTGAGTGACGCCCTTTTGCACCCACATCAGAACTGAGGCCACTGGATGTCTATTTGGGGTGCTGTTAAATATTGCCTCATTTAAAGTCAAGTTGATATTTATTTGTATGTAGGCATTAGTTTTCTATTAGGAATGTTGATTCTTTGTGGAGGGAATGGGTGGAACATAGTTTTCCTGTTTGTAGTTTGGTATTTCTCTGCATGTAGTCTCTCATAAATACACATTATTAATTTTGTGGAGTGTTTCTAGCCTTCCTTACTTTTTAAAGCTGCTTAGTTTATTTCTTCATTTGTTGAACTATTCTCTTTTAATTGCTAAGGTTGTGGATTAGGACTTTCCAACACTCATCCCTTTCCAGAAATATTAACCTGAACAGCCACTCATGCCAAAACCCAATCACACCAGGCTGAGGAGCTGGGGGAGAGATGGTGGCTCCTGTGTGCAGCAGGAGAGGGAGGTGACAGCTTCCCTTGCCTGTGGCTCCTCTCCCACTCCACGAGGACCATGTGGAGATGGTCTCTGAACAGGAGAAGCTCTAGACCTCGCTTTAGACCCCAGTGCCAGGCCCATCCCAGGGAAACCTAGAGCCAGGCTCTTCCTCAGGGCCCAAGGTCCAGGCAACTCTGAAGCCTTGGTGTCCAGTCTCTCCCTACCAGAGGCAGCTTCGGCAGACCAGGCTGCAGACATGCCCAGCTCCAGGCTGCCCCATGTATGGACTGGCCCCAGTTAGCTCTAGGCCCTCTGCCAGGACCCCTGGACCAAGCCTCCCGGCTGACCCCACAACCAGAGGGTCCCTCCTGACACCTATCCCTGACCCACCTGAAGTCCTGAGCCTGTTCCACCACCAGGTCAGCCCATGGCACCAGGCTACCCAGCCGTCCAGTGCAGACCAGACCCCGTAGTCCAGGCTTCAGGTCCAGCCCAGTGGGAGAGCAGCCCAAGATGGCTCCAGGTCCTGACTGTGCACACGCCTCATGGTCAGCCTGGCACCTAGAGATCTAGTAGCCAGGCCTAGCCCGTGACAGGCCAGCCTTCCCTGCCCCCAACCTCAACCAAAGTAAATCCATGATCCTACTCCTGCCCCAAAGTGTCACCATGGACCCACAATCCAGGGCGGACTCCATGCTGTTGGGAGCCAGGTTGTCCCACAGAAGCCAGCCTCTGAGGTGGGGCCCACCCAGTGGTTTGTTGTGGTCCCATGGACACTAGCTCTAGGCCCACCCAGTGCCAGACTGTCCACCATGGCACCATGTTCTAACAGAACCAGGGCTCAGGGCTGTTACAGAAGACCTATCTGGGCAGAGCCCAGCACCAAGCCAGAGGCTGTGGCGCAGTCTCCAGGCCAGCCCCAAAGACCAGGAAGCCAATACGTCAGCCACACACAGCCTCCAGACTGTCCTCCATGGACAGAGGCTCGAAGCCAGCTCTGGACCCAGGGGTCAAGCCCACCCCAGGAGAGCCAAGCCTCAGGCCTCCCTCCCCTCAGGAGCCAGGTCCAGAATAGTTGTCCATTTTAAATTTGAGGAACATCAGCATGTGGCCTCGAGTGTGAGGGCCACTCTGTCCCCCCCACAGTGCCTCGTGTACACTGGCTGTGACGTAATGTGAAGTCCTGTGTGATGGCCCCTTCTGCTCCCTCCTTGTTGAAGATGCGCTGGCCGTTCAGGGTCTGTGGCCATTGCTCTGCAGGCATGGTCAGCCCTGTCAGCAGTGTCCCTGGAAGCGGGTCTCTGTGTACTTGCAGAGCCATATGCCTTGTTTTGCTCTGGGAAGTGGTTTCTCCTCACTCAGGGACACACTTAATAAACCTATCTTTAAAATAGGTCACACACATAATTTAATGCCAATTTTGGAGAAAATCATTAACTCTCCCAGAAAGGCCGCTGCTTTGTCTGAAACAAAACAAACTGTGGTGTCTCACTTCACACGTCAAAGCCAACACCACAGGAGCCCATGTGCCGATTATCCAGCTGATGAAATCTGTCTTCTAGTATCGCCACATTGTCCCCCTCGCCCTGTTCTTCTCCAGCTACTACAAGACACGAATGCATACCTACCAACAACACACGCACGTGCAAAGCACTTGCTGCTGTCTGCACAGACCCATGGGCTACAGGTGGAGAGCAGGCTGTGGATTTACAGGTGCGACCCAGTCTCACTCGGACTTCTCTACTCCGCAGCTTGAGCTGCGTCTCCTTAGACCTGACTCCACTACTCTCCTTGAGTCGTGAGAGTTATAAGAAAAGACCAGGTGCTGCGTGAGCAGAAAGGTGGTGGAGTAAGAAGCTCTATGCCCCACGGACATACCCCGTGTACCACGACACGTGGCCACACACCTCAGGAGACCTGCAGAGCCCCAGACGCCCAGCAGTGACTCCAGGGAGTGAACGGGAGAGCAGTCCACCTCATCAGGGTCTGCCTCTACCCAGGCCAGCAGAGCTGAGAGGCCCTGAGGAGGAGGAGAGAGGTATGCAGGTCATGCCTGCCTGTCCCAGTACCGCAGGGCTGTTCCTGTATCACCTCCCCAGCTCTGAGGGAAGTGGAGCAATGTGGGTGCTGGGGCAGATGAGAAGAAAGAAATGGCCTGGGCAGCTCTCAGTTGCTGGCAGGCTGTGTGGATTGAGTACTGCCCGGTGGAGGGCAGGGCTGAGGGCCGTGTGCACAGCTGTGGGACTGGGAGAAGCAGCGCAGCCTGACACTTCCCCCTGGGGGCTTGCACGAGGCCTCCGGGTCTTTCCCTGCCTTCTGGAAAGAGTGGACAGTTCAGGATGGCCCCCGCACTCTGCCAGGCTGGCAGACAGAGCACGGCCCCGAGACGTCTGCCACAGGAGGGAAGGGGAGGCACGGAGCCCGCGGTGGTGTCCCGGTGGTCAGCACAGCACTGCAGGGAAAGGGGCTGGAGGTGACACTAGCCCACTCAGCCCTGGGAGACGCCAGCCTGAGCGTCCTCACACGGGGGACAAGAGTGCGACACGCTCCTACCTGGAAAAGGCCCAGAGCTGCCGGGGTCTCTCGGTGGCAGAACTGTGAGGTCTGACCCCACTGAAGCCAGACCTACGTCCTAAGAGAGGGTCCGGCACAAAGCTGCAAAGGGCATGGGACATCAGGGCTCCTGAGCACATCTCCAGTCACTGACACTACGGAGAGAGACCTGTGAATCAAGCCACCATTCCAAAGAAGTGTCTCAGGGGCCCCGAGAGCAGACACCAAGAACGAAGCAATAACACATCAGCACAAGGACAATGTCAACAGAGAGGAGCCATAAAACAAGAAACAGGACATCTGTGGCTGAAGAACACAACGACTGAGTGGAAGAACTACATGGAGAGCTTCTATCTCAAACCCAGTCAAGCAGAAGACGTATAGAAACAGAAGGTGGCAAACATCAGCAAAGAGAGAGATTGACCCCTGCAGGATTGGTGGGAGTGCGCACGGCTGAGCCACAGGGAGTGACCCCAGGTGCAGCCACCAGCCATCGGAACACCCAGAAAAGAACCTTCAATGCGGGCCCTGCAGGTCATGCCCTGAAGAACAGGGAAGTCCCCCACTGGCCACAGCGTGGGGTCTGGTGACGGTGTGTGAAGTGACCTGTCAGGCTGAGCCGAGATACACACCAGCTCCTGTCACAATCTAGGCATCTGCAGAGCCTTAGAAAGTCGGACCCACAAAGATGAGACCAGAACGAGGTGCGGGGTCTGTGCCTCACAGATGTGGCCCCAGGCAGACAGGAGGACCCAGGCCAGGAGATCCGTTGCACGGGGCCACCATTGTGCCCGAGAGCAGTTTATCTTACACTTGAAAACTGCTAAGAACGTAATCTTACACGGCCTCAGCACAAAACAGCAAAACACATGTTAGATAGTGTGGGTTTTATTTTTTTATTTAAAAAATTTTTTTTTTTTTTTTTAGTTTTAGGTGGACACAATATCTTTATTTTACTTTTTGTTGGTGCTGAGGATTGAACCCAGGCCTCATGCATGCTAGGCCAGTGCTCTACCACTGGGCCTCAACCCCAGCCCCAGCGTGTGTTTTAATTACATGGACTTGGCCTTTTCACAAAATGTAGCTATATCAAAACAGCACACTGTGTACACACTTGTGTGACATGTGTCAATTAAAATACGAAAAGAAGGGAGGGAGAAAGAGAAGGTATATCCACCTAATGGACTATCATTCTGGCTTTTAGTGAAGAGGACTCTGCCACTTAGCGGGAGGCAGATGCCCCTGAAGGGCTCTGCAGAGAGCTGGTGCAGGATTCCACTCCCAAGAGGTATCGGAAGTCGTTCAGATGCACAAGTGCAGCTTAGAATGGCGGCTTCCAGAGTGTGGCTGGAGGAGGAGAAAACAGGGAATTCTCTTCTATGGATGCAAAGTTTCAGTCTTGCATGCTGAGGGAGCTCACAAGGAGCACAATACTACTCTATACACTTAACAAGGTGTTGAGAGGGAGCCAGGCACTGTGGCCACACCTGTGATCCCAGCAATGCAATCCTAGCAACTCCAGAGGCTAAAGCAGGAGGATCCAAGCTTGAGGCCAGCCTCAGCAACTTCCTGAGACCCTGTCTCCAAAGATGAAAAGGACTAGAGATGTAGCTCAGGGGTAGAGCACCCCTGGGTCCAGTTCCCAGGACCAAAAATGTTGAAAGGGTAGATCTCACGTTGGGTTCTTACAACAAAAAGGAGGCACAAGCAAACTTCTAGAGGTGGTGGACACATTGAATACCGTGACAGTGGTGACCTTCTTAGGGTGTCTGCTTAGGAGACAACTCATTCAGTTGTACACGTTAGATATTTACACCTTCTGCCTATCAGTCACTATTCAATAAAGCTGCTTTTCACAAACGGAAATGCTGTCGTTTGAGCTCTCCTTAGTCTTATTGATTTAATCATGAGATGGTCAGAACAGCGGTATTAGATCACCTTTTCTTTCAAAATACTTGTGTCTACCATGCGTGGAGGGACCTTCAGACCAGGAAGGAGATGCACCAGGTCATGAAAAAACATCTGACACGTTTTGTTCCTTTGACCCTTCTGAGAATCTTGACATGCGTCTGAGATAAGAAAGAACTGACGGAGAGGAAGGGCTGAACAATACCCACTGATCTGCAGATCAGGGGTGAGTAGGGACCTCAAGCACGCTCCCTTTCCCTCGGCTCAGCTCTTGGCCCAGCAAATACATGACCGCTCAGTCCTTGTGAACCCTCATGAGGACAGAGGCAGGGGCAGGTCTGTGGGCATGGAGTGTGGGGCTTGAGCTTGGCTGGCAGAGGCTGGTGTGGGTCCCCACGCAGCTCCTGCCACATCATGTCCGCAGGGGACACAGTTTTCCTGAGAGGAGCTTCCTCAGCGCCCCCTTCACATCCTTATTCCGTAAGGTGTAGATAAGGGGGTTCAGAGTGGGGGTCACCATGGTATAGAAGAGGGAGATGAACTTGCCCTGGTCCTGGGAATAACTGTCACTGGGCTGCAGGTACATGTAGATGCTGGTCCCGTAGAAAATGACCACCACCGTGAGGTGGGAGGAGCAGGTGCTGAAGGCTTTGTACCTGGCCTCCGAAGACCTGATCCTCAGCACCGCTCGAGTGATGAAGCCGTAGGAAATGAGGATAAGCACGGGTGGGATCACAAGGAACAGGATGCTCACGAGAAAGAGCACCAGCTCGTTCACAGTGGTGTCCACGCAGGCCAGCTTGAGAAGTGCAGGCACCTCACAGATGAAGTGGTCCAGCCTGTGGTTGCCGCAGAGCGGCAGCTGCAGGGTGAAGGTAGCATGGATCAGGGAGTTAGCCAGCCCGCTGAGCCAGGAGGCGGAGGCCAGCTGCTGGCACACCCGCGGGCTCATGATGACCACATAGTGCAGGGGTCTGCAGACAGCTTCATAGCGATCCAGCGCCATGACAGCCAGGAGGATGCACTCGGTGGAGCCCAGAGCCAGGGACACGTAGAGCTGCACCACGCAGCCACTGTAGGTGATGGTCTTCGCCGGTCCTCGCAGGTTCACCAAGGTCTGGGGCGCCAGGCTGCTGGTGAAGCAGATGTCCAGCAAGGAGAGGTTGCTGAGGAAGAAGTACATGGGCGTGTGGAGAGCGGGGTCCAGGTACGAGACCATCATGATGGTGAAGTTTCCCAGCAGGGTCAGGAGGTAGAAGAACAGGACAAACACGAAGAGCACAGCCTCCAGGCGGGGGTGGGCCGAGAAGCCCAGCAGAATAAACCCCGTGGGGGAGCTCCCATTGGCCCAGTCCATGCCTCCCAGGGAGCTGCCCCTGCAGAGGGAAGGAGGAGACCCAAGAGGGTGGGCCTAGGCCCTGTGAGAGCCCAAGGGTTCAGCAGACCCAGCCCTCTGTGCTGCTGGCCCTGGAGGCCAACGGCTTCTCCCTCCAGCCCACTGACTGTCCGCAGGAAACCTCAGACACCTTCAGCTTTGGATCTGGTGATAGATGACCAGAGACGGAGTGGGTGTTTGCCTGCGTGTAAAGACTGTGCAGTGACTGTAACGAAAACAGGCTTTCCTCAGATGAAAGGGTGACGGGCCTCTGTGCTGTGCCAGCCACTGGCGAAAATCTTCACCGAAAACCTGATCACAGGTGCAGGTGGGGGTTGGGACGTGTGCCCCTTCTTGGCCGCCCCCACACGTGCTCATACTCTGTCTGTGTCCTTCTCTTCACAGTCCAGGAGACAAAACCAGATTGAACACTTACATAACTGAAATGCCAAAGATGAAGATCATTGTTAAAAATATACTTTATTTATTTAGGTATTATTTAGAAAATTTGGCTAAAAGTCTTCAAAGGTCAAAAAAAGAGAAATACTGAAGAATAATATATATGTTACTAGTAAAGAGTTAAAATGCATTATATCATTCTTATAAAATTCACTTAAAAGAATACTTACACAAATCTATTAAAAGTCCTTAACTTGAACCTGGAGAAAAATACCAATTAATTTTTTTTTTTTGAGAGAGAGAGAGAGAGAATTTTTTAATATTTATTTATTATTTTTTTTTAGTTTTTTCATTGGACATAATATCCTTATTTTTATTTTCATGTGGTGCTGAGGATCGAACCCAGCGCCCTGCACATGCCAGGCGAGCACTCTACCATTTGAGCCACATCCCCAGCCCCACCAACTAAATTTTAAGGAAATGCAAAAAGTATATGAGAGAGGCCAAGGAGCCCGAGGTCATGAGTGAGAGTTGGACAGGGGTGCAGAAGCCCCCTTTGTGAAAGGTTCACAAAGACCTATGCCTGGGAGAAAGCAGGCAGAGTCTGCCTGACGGCCACTGAGCCAAGGGGCACCTCCAGCTCCCACCTCCATGCTGGCCTGAGATTCCCCAGGGCCCAAGGCTTCCTTCTCAGATGGCCACTGACACAAAGACACCAGGAAGGGCTGACTGCAGAACGGTGTGGTGGTCCTCATGAGGTATCAGACGCAGGGTGGGCACAGACTGAGAACCACCTGAACACACTCTTCCCTGACGGGGACCGTGGAGTGAAAAATGCCCAAATAAATCTAAGCTGGTTTCCAATGGAGAGGGGGATAAACCAATGGCACAGGACGAGTCTGCATTTTGTTTTCAGATGAGAAAAGGAGGGAGATGTTAAATAACAGAACACAATTATCATTCTGAAAAATTGTCTGACTGGCCACCACTCCCAATTCAAATTCATGTCACAACCCGTCAGCCCGTGTTGCCCGCTGCGTACCCACACCCAGAGCTCAGTGCAGGTTCTGAGGAAGGAATGAACACAGGTGCAGATTTGCTCCCTGCATGGGAAGCAGAAGCAAGGACGTCCACCAACACTGCCCACACAAACCCGTGAGAGGCCTGCAGAGAACCGGGCTTTGGACCCATCTGGAAGAGAGCCTTCTGCTCATGCAGAAGGACGAGGGAGAAAAAGAAAGATCGCCAAGAGACTGCAAAGGACCTGGTTCAAGAACCTGGACACACTAGCGGCTGTGCCAAGGCTGGTGTAGAGCCTGGCACTGCACAGACGGAGGAAAGAGATGCAGCTAGTAACACACTCCTGTGAGCTGAAGAACCTTGTTCTCCAGGGTGGAGTGGCTCCTTCTTCAGGGTGGAGTGGCCCCTTCTCATTCCTGCACCTCTGGGAAGCCCCCCACCCTGGCTGCCCCCCACATGGCCACACCTTCTCTAACCTGCTGCCTGTGACACCCACGGGGAGAGTGACTGCAAGATCCTGGATCTCAGGAAACAAGGTCCTCCTGGCTCTGGCCCTAGCCTCCCCTGTCCCGGCTCCCCAACCTCATAAGATGCGTTTTGTGTCTCTTGTACCCTTAAATTATGTCTACCCCAAATCCAGATGCCACTGACCTCATGAAAACCTGCAAACACTGTAGGCTGCCTGGAAAGGGAGGGTCATATTTACCAAGACTTGATGGATGTCAAGTGCGCGCTAAGGGATCAGCATGTTTCAAAAGGCTGGCTGCACTTTCCCAGTGTCCTGGGTCACACAGTCACTGGGCCGTTCTGGACATCGAGGAAAACAGGAAGTGGGCAACCTCAGGTATGGCTGGGTGGGGAGGTGCCAGAGAAGCCAGAGAGAGCAACAGAGACCCAAATGAAACTGCAGCAAAGCCTTTATTCACTTGCTTTGGGGCCATGAGGAAGCTCTGAGAGGTAGCAGAAGCCTCCCCTCCCACCTTCCTCCTAGGGAGCACAGTGTATGCCAGGTGCGAAGAGGAGCTGCCCCTGGGGGGACTCAGGAGGAGAAGGGGGGCTGGGCTTGCACAGGTGCTGACCACCGACTCAAAGACGGGCAGCTGTCCTTGAGATTCCCTTGCTGCATCTACAAGGCGGCCTCGAGAAAGACACAAGGAACACCTGTGCCCGAAGCATCAGGTGACAGGAATGCTCAGGACAGAGCTGACAAGACAGGGACACGCATGACCAGCCAGGGACACCAAGTCCCCCCGTGACCCTTCAGTCTCAAGGCACTGCTGTGCTGCTGGCCAGGCATGGGAGAGCAGCTCTCCGGGGCCTGCCCACCACACCCTAGAGGTTGCCTGTGCCCAGAACCTCATGTGGGGTTTCGTCCACAAGCTGGCTCCACACCCTGCACCATGACACCAGCCCAGGGCAGCCTCCGGCCACCACAGGCAGAGAGCTGTGCCATGGGCTGAAGGGGTACTCATAGCCTCTCCTAAGGGGCAGAACCAAGGTTCCTGGCCTGGCACACTTCCCAGATGCACCATTCCTCCAGGATTAACTCTGCCAACCAGAGGAAAGAGCAACAGTTACTGTCCCCCGTGTCTGCTCAGGCATCGTAGGACCAGGTCAGACCATCACCCATTGGTGAAGTGCCTGGCCTCGTGTTCAAGCTAGGCGCCCTGGACATGCAGACTTCAGTTCTTGCTGAACCTCAAGTCTGAGAAAATACAAGTGCTTCCCTGGAAGGACCCCAGAAAGGGAGACCAGAACCACAAGTCAGAAAGACCTGTCCTCTGCGACACCTCTGGTTTTCACCCAGCAGCATCTAGCCCCAAATCCATTTTATTCTTTTATTTAAACTTTTTCAAGTGTATTTAAAATTTTAAGTTATTATTTTAGAATACTTTTAGGTTAACAGCAAAATTGAGGAAAAGGCAGAATTTTGACCATTTTAAAAAAAACTGAAATGTAATAAACATTTACATTTTAATGAGGAAAGGGAGATCTCTCCTTCTTCTGTTTGTTATTTTACAGCCAAGATGCCTTCCAACCAGCAGCACTTATTGTGCCTGCTCATGAAGACCGGATGCTCTGTGTAGGAGACACTCGGCTTATGATGCAGCCCAGGTCCCCCCTCGTCATGGATCTGCCACAGCCAGTGTGCCTCATGACCACCTGAGAAACAGTGTCCCAAATAGCCCTTGGTTATTAATAAGAGGCGGATTGTAACACCTTTTCCCACATCAAGTCCTGTTCCTCTTGACTCACCTTTTGTCTCCTGGCCCATGAGAAGATGCCCTGACTCTCACGCCAATGCTGCTGCCTTTTCCCCTTAAGTCAGGCCATTTCTTGTTCGCACTGTGAACTCTCCCGACTAGTTGCTATGGTCTGTCTGCTCTGTGCAGCGAGTGGCAGAGGCTGGAGGGGTGGGAGGCTCCAGTCTTGCTGCTATCCACCCGGACTCACAGTCTCATCATTTAAAACTCTGTCATTTTGATTGACAGACGCCACTCCCCTGCTTGAGCCAGCAGCTCCCAATTTCAAAGGCCTGCAGAGCTTCCCTCCTGGAGGAAGAAGCCAGGGTAAGCTATTCCTCCGCAGCAGTTCCGCAGGGCTGGAGCTCCAGGGTTGGACTGCTCCCCTGGGGTACAGAGCCGAGGGTCTAGCTACTTGTCTGCCTGCGCACCTGTATGTCTAGTGCCTCTCAATCTATCCTTCTAGTCATCGTGGCCATCATTATCTGTGGTGTTCCTATTTTAATTCTTGAGGGTTGGTGTCATACTAAGCAATTGCATGACACTGGCTTGCATTTATGAGAAATTACAAGATACAATTCTGAATCCCAGACAGTTCTCCTGGCCCAGGCAACATCACCATCACCCTAGTGACAGAAGCAGCTGACTGGGATGGGAACTGTGAGGTTCGTGGACTCCATGACCCCAGCAAGACCCTGGACACCCGGGCTGCACAGACTGCCAGCCTACTCACTGTGAAGGGCAGAGCTCACGTTTCTCCTGTCCTCAGAAAGCAAGCCTTGGGGTCCATGTCCAAATAATTCCCAGACCACGGGTCACTGACTTCCAATCAAGGTCTGTTGAGACACGTTTCCAGGATCCAATCCTGGAAAAGCCACCTCAGCAAGACAGCGGCTCCTGGGTGGGAAACAGAAGCCTCATCAAAGGGCCCTGGCTTGTTGCTGGTGCTGCATCTTCTGGGGAAAGCCACATCCCATGGGCAATTACCTGAGGAGCTGACTAACCTCTGGGGGCGGTCCAGGAAGAAGAGGTTGCATCTCCCCAGTGTGAGGGGCCTTCCTCCTTGAGCATCACTCTGGGACCTTCTGCTTGATCAGGGAAGCAGCAGTCAACAGGCTTGTCCAACACTTAACAAAACCACAGTAAAAAAATAAATAAATGAAAATAACCCACTGTTATTTTTATAACGGTTATAGCTGGGAGTGATGGTGCATACCTGTCACCCCAGAGGCTTGGGAGGCTGAGGCAGGAGGATCCCAAATGCAAAGTCAGCCTCAGCAAGTTAGCACGGCCCTGTCTCTAAATAAAATATAAAAGGGCTGGGAATGTGGCTCAGTGGTTAAACACCCTGAGTCCAATCCCTGGTATCCTCCCCTACACACACACACACACACACACACACACAAAAAAAAAATCCACTTCTGCTAAGCCCTTCCCCCTTATGGCAGAGGATTCTCTCAACCCATTTGAAGCTCATTTTTCCACCTGTGCTCTTGGTTCCCTGCACCAAATAACTTGCTCCATGAGCATCTCTCCATCAGTACAAAGTAGCCTCACAATAAATTACCAGGAAAAGCACTGTCTCTCTTATAATCTCGTCTTTACCTGTGGAACCATCAAGCCCCACCCAATTTCCTCACCTCTGATCCTGCTTCCTCTCTTGCGATTGGACACAGCTGCTGATCACATTCCTTTGTGCAGCTCCCTCAGATGGACCAGATGCATGGGTCCACATACAGTCTGCACCTGCTGATGGGCCTCCAAGAGACCTTGTTCAAACTCACATTATCCTGAAGGAGCAGAGACCACCGCCAACCCAGTCATGCCGCTAGAGATGCGGGTCTCCCATCAGGCTTGATGGAAGAGCTGGGGGAAGGCCCAGAACCTGCCTTCTGAGTATGATGTTCTTCACGCAATGTAGCACCATCACTTAGGGCATTCATCAACATGTTGAAACTGAGTCTGTTTACAAATATCTCAACATCTCTGTCTTCAGTACCTTGACTCTCTCAGAGCCTTCTATTGCTTAAATATTCTCTAAACTCTCTTCTCTGAACATACAGCTTCCTTCAAATTTCAATATTTTCCTATATGAAATATACCAGTGTAGCTTGTAGTATGATTATTTGGGAGGAAAAACATCATTAAACACCTTTTTAAAGTTACTTCCCCTGGACTTTGGTACCTTGAATTAAGTGTGTCTTGTTATATTAGTGAATATTGGGTAATTAGGGTATATTGTTATATTAATAAGTGTGCCTTGTTATATTGATGAGTGTTCCTTGTTATATTAGTGTGTGTTGTTACACTAACATGTGTTGTTATCTTGGTTTGTGCTGCTATACTAGTGTGAGTGTACTAGTGAGTGTGGGTATACTAGTGAGTATGGGTGTACTAGGGAATGCCTGCTTGTTCTCACTAGCACTCCTCACCATCCCCACGTGCTCAGTGTGCTCCTGAGGCTGAGGCTCAGCTGAGAAAGATGACTGTCTCAAGTGAGTGACAAGCCCATACCTTGCAAAAACAGATCTTGGGTTGGGTTCCTAGCAGCTCTGTCCTCAGGTCTAGTGGCCTGGGTCTGCTTCCCAACCGTGCAACCTATGGAATGCGCATTCTCCTTGCCTTTCAGCTGGTGATGATGCTCTGTGGAGTAGAGAACACTGCAAACACAATCATGCTCTAGGAAATACAAGGCCACCCATTCCTCCCAGACCACTATACCTAACATAAACCAATGCCTTGGTCATTACAGAAATGGAAAAACTCAGATAACTCCAACCTGAGAGAGCACTGAGGTTTAATTTAAGGTTTTACTCAACTGAGGGAGAGATAAACCACTCTTAATCACCCTAGAGAGTATGATATGGGTATGTGGTGGTCTCGTGGCAGATGTGGTCAGCATTAGCAAACAGTCAGCTAGAGGGCTGTCAGTGGAAGGCAACTACTTGGCAACTGTTGAAACCAGCAGCTGAATTGATTTCTCTGAGCCCCCACCCCAGCTCATTCCTCTTTCTTCTGTTATGTGCACGTGCACAGGGATGTGGGGTGGGGTGGGGGTTGGTCTTGGATCTGGTTTTTATTCTTTGCTTCACCACTCCTTTAGGCACTCTGGACGCCACCAAGCTCCAAAACCATCTTTAGGAAGTGGATTATTTTCTCTACCTTCTTAAATTTCTTTTTCCTACAATCATTTACATTTGTAACCTTTGGCTCCAAGTGGATGCAAAATGTGCTTCCTGTTGGTGGAGGGAAGTCATTTCAGAGATGTTTTATTACCACATGAGCACATCATATCTGAGTTATGAAATAACATGACAGTCCACATTGATGGTAGGTATTGATATATTTTCATAAAAATATGCAAAGCCTAAACTGGTGATAGACAGCTTGCATCATTGACTAGGTATTAATTCAATGAAGATGTGATTACATCAGAGTAGAAATGTTTAAGCCCATAACACATTGTAGTAAGACTTGAAAGCAGAAACAAAAAGCAAGGTAATTAGAAGTGCCAAAATTTCAATCAGTGATCTTTAGAATTTATCAATTTTCAAACCCCTGAGCATCACAATGTAAGAATATTCAGGTTTAAAACTATTATTAAACAAGATAAAATGAGTTAAGAAAGTTAATTTAGCAAAATACAAGAAAATAAAATAGTAAACTATCATTTTAAATAAACAGAAGTCTCTAAATTAAACATCAGGAAAAAAAGAGTCTAATAGCACATCAGAGATAAATATATAAAATTAAAAGTGTGGTAGATTTTAGAAACATTTTAATAGAATTCACTTC
The DNA here is from genome assembly GCF_052094955.1 of Ictidomys tridecemlineatus. Lineage (NCBI taxonomy): Eukaryota > Metazoa > Chordata > Mammalia > Rodentia > Sciuridae > Ictidomys > Ictidomys tridecemlineatus. Next base: position 127,663 of record NW_027523761.1, on the reverse strand, counting down.
ATAAAGAGGTTTCTACACAAGGCAGCAAATTAAGATGTTGTAACTCCAAGCAATTTGTAGTTTGGTTATAAAATTGGGAAACATACATTCTGCAAGACTCCCTGGTTTGTTTTTAAATTCCAGTGGAGAACATTTGCAGTCTTTCGTTTTGAAAAGCACCAAACTCTGCATTGAGACCAAATGAAGGAAGCTCCTCGCTGCCCCTCCCCAGATTCCCAAAGACTCTCTTCCCAAGCCCAGCCACTTTCCATCCCAACCCTCCCCAATGCTGACTTTCCTCTGGTACTTGATTTCTGAGCACCTGTTTTGAGCCTCTGAGACACTGCACCCTGGGTTCTCCACCACCATTAGAGACATTTTGTGTTGGGTGGGTGATGTGACCACATAACGTAGTGTGGGGATTTTGAGTCCCACCATCCAGAACCAATCCACTGAGACTTAAGCCATCCCAGGAGACAGAGTCCACAAACAATGCTTGACAATGCTTCTGTCTGTGTCCCCATGGCACCTGACACCTGTTAGGACTGCCAATTAAATGCACCACCCTTGGAAAACAAGGAACTCATAATGAATAATTGTCTTTGCCCCAGCCGTCTAGCTGAAGGCGTTCCGACCCTCTATTTGTCTTTCTGTCACATGGTGTGGTGTTCAGCTTTCTGTTACTCCAACACACACCTGGGATCATCAGCCTATGGAAAATCGGGTTTGGTTCTGCTCATGGTTTTGGATATTTCAGCCCATGCTTGGGGGTGGAACTGCTCTGGGCCGTGGTGTCCACCATGGTGGGAGCACATGGAGCAAAGCCGTTGATCTCATCACCTGGCAGCCAAAGAAAGAGACAAAGGAGAGGCTGGCACTGCCCGTGCCCTTGTTCTGGGACCGCCCAGTCCTGGTTTATGATGACTGGCTCCAAGTGCCGTGAGACCAAAGGAAGAGAGGCAGAGAGATCTCAGCTTGCACAGGGTAGGACTTACTCAGGGGCTTACTGACACAAAATGAGTCCTGGGTGGCAGCAAGATCAGTTGGATTCACGCAATTTGGGTCAGAAAGAGGGGAGTATTAGTGGGTTAGGACAAAAGTGACTTCCTCCCGGCTGGAATAGGCCTGGTTTGTTAGGATAATAATGAAGAGCCAGGCACACCCCTAGAGCCAGGGTCCAGTGGTAAAGGCCACATGTGACTAATGGTTTTGTCTCCTTAGGGCTTGCTGGGAAACCCAGCTAGGGTTCCCCACCACCCAGGATGGCTGCCTTCGAGCCTGTCTGCCCCCATGCACAGCTTCATGGGCATAGCCCAGTGACCCAGAGACCTCCCCTCAGCCCCATCTCCCAGGCTGAAGCTCTGTGCTGGGGGCCAAGCCTTCAGCACCCAGGCCTTTGGGGACATTTGAGGTCCAGTCACAGTATTCCACCATGGCCCACAAGGGCCCTCGCAACATGCCATGCATGCATTTCAGCCCAGAGCACCAACATCTTAACTGCTACATGACCCAAAGTCCACGTCCGTCTCCTCCAAGACTCAGCTACCAGCCCTGTAAAAATAAAAATGAGAGTTACTTATTTCTGAGATTCAGTAGTGGGACAGCTACAGGGTAAACATTTCCACTCCAAAAGGCAGAAAGAAAGGGAACAAAAAGGAGAGCTCAGATCAAAGCAATAACAAAACCCAGCAGGGCAGACATTAAATCCTCAGGACAAGCCCATCCTTCTGGACATGTTGTGCTCAGACATGAGCTCCCAAGGGCTTGATTCTCGTGATGGTGGACCGCTGTGCACACTGCCTGTACTTCTCCCTCCCTGGGGTCTCAGTGAAGCTTCACCTCACCTCAGAGCCCTGTGCATCATCACTGTCAGGGGCGACTGGCGGAGAATCCAACCCCCAACACCCCGTCTGGCCCCTGGGCCTTGCTTTGAACTCTTGGTGAAGCCTCCACCATGTCCTGCACCCTGCATCCTGCAGAAGGAGTCTCACATGGAGACACCCATGTGAGCAGTGCTGGGCAGCCCAATCCACAGCTGCAGGACCTCGGAGCTGCTTGTTGGCCAAATGGGGTCACCTTGGGCTTGGGGCTCCCTGGGCCTCTAGTCTCCGCCAGTCCTGAAGCCGGCTTGCATTTCTACTTGTCTGAGCCTGTGATGGCTGCAGCCTGGTTGGTTCTGGGATGCCCTCAAGGTACCTTTCCTCTCGTCCTGGTGCTGAGCATGTGCACCCTACTGGGCCAAAATTGCACACCCTCTTCTATAAGGGAACTGTAACAGTGATGTGTCTAATAGGGTGGAACCGAGTTCTGGAGTTATGCCACGGTGGGATAAGGTGCCTGTCTCTTTCTCTCATCTACCTCTGTATCTCTACTTACTAACTACGTTGTTTCTGTGAATAAAATGCACTTCACATGCTAATCGATCACAGTAACTGCGGGACACTAACTTTGGGGATGGCAATAAGTTGCCCCATGTCCAGGTTCAGTATGCAGAGCTGAGACCGGCCAGCGCTTCAGCTTCACCCATCAGCACACTCACTGCACTGAGAGGACAAGCCAACCCTGACTGCAGCTGCAAGGTTCGTTGTCACCCTTTACAACCCTTTGGGGACAGAGCACACTCCAATGACCCGGCCAGAAGGAACTCTGACTGTGAGGCGGTTTGAACTTGTTGGAGTTCCTACTCTGTCAGGAATTGCATCATATGACATTTCCTTAGCTTCCTTATTTTATGTCCAGCCAGCTCTTGACCCACGGGATGAGTGGCTTTGAAACAACCCTGTTTGAGGTTCGTGTCTTAAATGAGCATCTCCCCCCCCACCCCAGGGAGCTACTGAGTGGTCATGGGGATGTGAAGAGAAGGGAGAACCTCAGGGTCACCCGGCAACCTTAAGCAAGTGTCGTTCACCTAGCCGTTGGTCTGGGGGTGCCAGTGTCCCTGTTGGCAATAAACTGAGGAACTGCTGACCTGTGGGGTCACCCTCTCCCAGTGCGGAGGGCTCTCTTCTTCCTTAGACACCTCTGGGGCTCATTGCTTTATAGAGGAAATACATTGTTTAACATAGTTTCTGAGCTAAAAAAAATAGCATTGCATTTTTCTAATATTTTCTTTTTCTTTTTAAACTAATTTTCTTTTCTGATCTGACACACACAAAAAAAAATATATAAAAATGGTACATGGCAGTGGGTACTGTGATCCACCAGTAACCCAAACCGGGAAAGCACAGTGAGCCTCCTGCTCCCTGGCCTCTGTGGCTTCTCTCTGGCTAAGACACGGACAACCCTTCTTCCTTCTTGTTTTGTTATTTTTTTTCTTTTATTTATGATTAGGTTAAGTTACCATCATTTCAAAATAATTTGTAATAATCAACAGATGTTTTCTAAGCCTCATAGTAACCACAAAGCAAGAATCTATAATGCACAAAAAAAAAAGTAAAAATCAAGGAATCAAAACACACTTAAGCAAGAAATTCAAGTTCCAGAAATGGATCCTAAGTCCATGGAGCTTGTGACGCGACTCTGAAAGGATTCAGAGGAACCCTCTAAGGACATTCGGGCAGTTGTATAAATGGGGATGTAAACTACAAGAGCCTTTAGACCCGAGGCACTGTCCTGCGTGTTCTAGTTGAATGGGAGGCAGCCGTGTGCCTCCCACCCAGGTTTCTCCTGTTCCTCTCACTTCTGAACCTTTATTCCAGCCGAGCCGCATCTTGTTTAGTTCCAGAAGATGCTCCCAGGTTCCTGCACGTCACTGTGGCTAAGCCAACTGTCGAGGGACAAGAACTCCCACACACAGGGCCAGTGTAGTCTTCCTCATTTCACCTCTGAGACTATAAATGGCCCTCCTCCCTTGACCTTGGTCCTGTCCTGCAATGGTCAGCACAGTGCAGGACACTCCCCGCCCATTCTTGCTTGTCTCGCTGAACCGTTGGTTTATTTTGAGGGAGGTTTAAACGTGAGCATTCTTTCCTGCCGTGGACGGCCTAATGCCTGTTTCAGTAAAATGAAATGAAAAGGCAACATTGAGCTCACAAATTTTCCAAAAGTCAAGATCCAAGATTTTTCCTTTCTAGAACAAGAATGGTCCAGGCCACGGGCATTCAGAGTGAACCCATGTGAAACGAAGGTCAGTGGTTAGTGGAGATGATTGGATCACTTTGATGACGCTTTTCCCTGAAAGATAAACCTTAAAATTATGTAAGCTGTGTTTTGTGATGGAAATGTAGCCATCCAGCAGCAATGGGTGCCCTGTTCATACCTCTGTGGATACCAGAGAAGAGCACACAACTGCATATTTCTTAGGAAGCAGACGCCAGTCTCACTTGACAGCTAGAAACTTGACGCTCATCAGATCTGAGCACAGCCAGAGCCTGCCCTGCTGCTCGCTATCTGTCCCGTGGAAGGAAGTCCTGGTCCCTGTGCGGTGTCAACCCTCTCCCATCTCTTCCCTGCCTTCAGCAGGTGAGCTGCTGGGGCAGTGAAGGACTGGTCACAGGACAGCTCATCAACACCTTCACACATCCACATATACCCCTTTTACCCTGCAGCCGTCTCAGCAGCATCCTGGTAAGCACATGGGCCCTGCATCCCTCTGCAACTGTGGGAAGGCACAAAGAGAAGCTGTGTCTTCACCAAGGGGCTGGCTGCTCTGGACATCCCCAACATGCCCCTGCTCACCTGAGTCTGGCAAAGAACGAATTTACAGTGAGTCTCATAAGTGCTTCACAAATAATGCACTTCACAGAAAGTCCCCAGAGCCTAGGGCACCGAGAGTTCACGCCGCACTACTATTGAGTGGCGGCCAAGTTGGGAATATGCATGAATTCCAGGGAATTTAGAGAGAAAATGACACAAAAATGTTCTGTTTTCAGATGGTAAAAGTGTTTACAAAAAGATGCCCTTCACCGTGTTGCATGTACACCTTTTTGACAATCATGTACAGCTTACTCCCAGGACCTTCTCTAGGACCCTCTTCAGTGCCCCTTTAACCTCCTCATTCCTCAGAGTATAAATCAGAGGGTTGAGCACGGGAGTCACCACTGTGTAGAACAGGGAGACAAACTTGCCCTGGTCCTTGGATCGGCTCCGGGCCGGCTGCAGGTACATGAAGATGATGGTCCCATAGAAGATGGTGACCACCAGGAGGTGGGAGGAGCAGGTCCCGAAGGCCTTCCGCCTGCCAGCAGCCGACCTGATCCTCAGCACGGCTTGGGCGATGTGGCCGTAGGACACCAGGATGAGCGACAGGGGCAGCACCAGGAACAGGACGCTGGCCACAAAGAGCTCAGCCTCGTTGAAGGTGGTGTCCACACAGGCCAGCTTGATGAGCACGGGGACCTCACAGATGAAGTGGTCCACTCGGCGATGCCCACAGAAGGGCAGGCGCAGGGTGAGGGTGGACTGTACCAGGGTGGTGGCCAGTCCGCTGAGCCACGCGGCAGCCGCCAGGGAGTGACAGAGGCGGGGGTGCATCAAGACAGTGTAATGGAGGGGACGGCACACGGCAACGTAGCGATCATAGGACATGACAGCCAGGAGGACACACTCGGTGGACCCCAGCGCGAGGGAGACGCAGAGCTGAGCCACGCATCCGCCATAGGAGATGGTTTTGAAGGGATCCCACAAGTTGACCAGGAGCTGGGGCACGACACTGCTGCTGAAGCTGAGGTCCAGGAGGGACAGGTGGGAGAGGAAGAAGTACATGGGTGTGTGCAGTCGGGGCTCCAAGCGGGACACCAGGATGATGGCGGAGTTCCCCAAGGTAGTAAGCAGGTACAAGGCCAAGATGGTCACAAATAGAACCCTCCGCAGCTGAGGGTGGTCTGAGAATCCCACCAGGATGAAGCCTGCTGGGCCACTCTCGTTGACACCCCTCTGCATCCACATCCCCACAGGTGCCGAGGCACAGCTGGGAAAGACGGCAGGCCCCACCAGGTCCCCGTGGCCTGCCACCTCTGAGGAGGGCACTCATGGGCGGCTCCCTCGAAGCAGGCAGCAGGCAGCTGGGCTCTGTGTCCTGGTGTCTGCCTCTGATGGTGTGGGGTGGACTGTCCAGGTCTTGCCATCCAAAGCAGAGCAGAGGGCAACTCAAAGGTTTTACAAGTCTGGAATAAACTAGATCACCTTTCCAATTTATCTAAGCCTACTCCTGTTCATCACTGTCTTCCTGGTTACAGAAAGGTAGAGACTGAGATATTCCAACTAAAGACAGAACCTCAGGTCTTACTTTAGCACTTTTCAAATAAGGGGAATTAAGTCTGTTTTTCGTCATGCCCAAGTCTGGACACTAGTTATACAGGTTTACGTGGGTGAGAGATGCTGGGTTTGATTTCACTAAGTAAAAGCCAGCTCCTGAGACTTGGGTGACCTGGCAAAGACACCGTCTGGGGTGGTGGAGGCCATCAGGAAGCTCTCTCCTGACCTCACGCCACTCCCCGCCTCCTGCTTCCCTCAGTCCTTGCTTCTTGGTCGTGTGTTCTCACATTTTGTGGCCTCCCTTTTGAGACCAGGTGCCTCTGGCCCCCACACTAGTTTTCCTGGGGACATGTCATCTCTGTGATTTTAACTCCCTTCTTTGGGGACCTTCGTACTGTAGGCACTGGCTCAGGGCACAGGTGCAGAACGACATTCCTATCACCAGAAGCAGCTAGGAGGAGGACGCTGCTGACCACGGCCAGTCCTTCCTGCAGGCCGCAGCTACCAGAAGGACTCCTCTTAGCAGAGAAGTCGGAGCTCAGTGGTGGAGCACTGCCCAGCATGCACGAGGCTTCTGTCCCCAGTGCGGCAAAATCAGAAACAGAGAAAAGAATTCTTTACTGGTAGGTACGCCTGAACCTTTGTTCTTATGAAATCTTTGGCAAAGGAGAGTTTTGGTTTTTAATACTTTTTTAAATTTTATCTTGTTGCCTTCAACAAGGGGCATGTGGCTCTTCAGAATTGTTTGTGAGATTCACAGAGCCAGGGGGAGCCACACACAACAAGAGTGCCCAGCAGAGGGATGGCTGAAAAGTCACCCCTACCCCGCAGTGTGCGTCTCTAGCCTTCCCAAGTGAGTTCACTGCGGTGTGGTCAACTGGTGTGCGGGTCACGTGACTCTCAAGGGAGGAGGGCACAAAGGCCCCGCCCCTGGTAGAAGAGGCCCTGCTACTCCAGTCATACCTCAGAGACTCTGTGACTGTGCCACCCACCTGAGCTGCGCTAACCCTGTGCACGTCAGCAGGGCTCCACAGCATGACAGCTGGGCAACATGGAAACCCCGGGCATCAGGCAACACGATCCCCTTCTGGCTGCTGCCCCACAATCTGACCATCACAACATGGAAATGCCCACAGCCTCCTTATTGTCTGTTCCTGCTCCCCCCACCTCCCGCCCGAGGAAGTGCACGCACTGCATCGGCTGTGGTGAAAGGGGTGTTGGGCCCTAATAAAAGTCCACTCATGGGAAGCACCAGAGTGTGGACCGTGTTTTCTCTAGCTTGTGTTCATAAAACCAGATCACTAAAAAAGCGTTTCATGCCCAAATTTGAAGAGAGTATTAAAATATATAATTCAAAAGAAACCTATCCAACAGCCAGAGTATTCACAGTTTGGGACTCCTGCTAAACAAAGTAAGATAATTAAGAAAAAAAATATTGGAAAATTATCAGAAAAGAATTCTTGGATAAAAACATCTAAAATTAAAAATTTACAAAAGCCAACATAAATTATGGTTTGTGCAATCCCTAATAAAATATGGGGAGGGTATCCAATAGCACATTAGAAATGATAACACAGAATTAGCAATTGCAGTAGTAATTTTGAGGATGTTTCAGGAACAGTTTTAGGCTCCTGCCTCAGACGGAGGCTGGCATACAAGATCAGCAGCGTACTGGTAACACTCTGTGCTTTGGTTGCAAAGCTAAGAAACCTGGGCTGCAACACGTCATCATTACATTCCTTACAGTAAACTTCATGGCCCTGGTATAAAAACAGACCCGTAGGCCAGAAGACCCAGAGCCCAGCCACTTAGACCCCATGAGATGTGGAAAGTGACAAACCCAACATAGTAAGGCCTGGGGAAAGGCAGGGAAAGGAAGCCACTCGCTGGGGGCATCCATCCTCTCCAGTACATCTCCCAGGGACAAGATGAGCCCTGGGGAGGACAGAGCCTTCCAGGCCTAGACCACAGTCCCTAGAAAGAAGCCCAACTTTCGACCCTTCCCCACATAAGTCTCAGTGACAGTATAGTGAGGCCCCAGGGGAAAGAGATAATACTGGCCTTTGATGCCAGACCCTCCATCGGGGCCACTGACCACTGACCCCAGATCCTCCATGAGACACGCTCTGGCACTAATTAAGTCACCTATGTAAGCCCAGTCCCCCTTCTTTATTCAGTGGCTCATTTTCCACCAGGAGAGTGGGTCCATCAGGACCATGAATAAAGAACCATAAATAAAGTGGGTCCATTAGAACCGTTTCTGAATAAAGGCTTTTGGCTGATGTGTGAAGTTTTTGTTCATCCAGGTCTTTTTCTGCGCTAACAGATACCGTCAACCTATCCTTGACAAAGTGCCCAAACATGCCCTGGAGAAAAGACAGCTCCTGTGCCCACTGGTGCTGGGGATCTGGTTACCCAGGTGTAGAAGGATGGGACTCGACCTCACTTCCCATCCTGCACTTTGATCCTGAAAATGGATCAAAGACCTGGGAATCAGACCAGAAGCTAGAAACTCCTAGGAGAAAATGTAGGGTCAACTCTCAGCTTGGAGGCAACGGCTTTGTCAGTAGGACCCCCAAGCTCAGGAACTTGGGATAGCCTTGGGTTACAAAGCCTCTTCCCATCAGACCATTATGAGTGAAGAGAGAGCACCCAGGGGAAAGTCTTGGCTAGCTGCTCTTCTGACAAAGGATGAATCTCTAGGATATACAAAGAGCTTAAAGTAGAAAGTTTTAATGAAATGAAATTTTAAAATTCAAAAGAAACATTTTGAGAGTCAAAGCTCGGTGTCCCTAACATACAGAGAGGTCTTGGAAAGGACTGCCTCACCTTGCTGAGCCCGGTGAATCCTGCAGGCAACTCCCCCTCCTCCAATGCAGGCAGTCTCTTCCAAGGTCCAACAGGTTCCCTGCCAGCCTCCATGGAGGCCACCTCCCTGAACTTCTGCCTCTCCTTCTGCTCGACCTGCTCTCCCTGGACCTCACACACGCAGCCTGGGCCAGATACCATGGGCACAGACCTTCTAAACTGGTAGCTGGAAGGACCTTTTTGCCGTGGAGGAGTTCACAGAGTCTGGGCAGCCCACGGAGGGGGTCCTCCAGAACTCTTCTGGAAGATGCAGTTCTCTGAATCCCATGGCTGATTATTTCCCACCCTCAGAAATGACATGGTGATGACAAGGTGGGGGTGGGGTCTGTCCTGAAACCTTGCCAGCATCGCTGTCCTGCCTGACTGGAACACAACACAGACAGCCCTCACTTGAAAGGCTGGATGAGCCAGCTCCTCACACCACCCCTGCTTCTGGCCCCTCCAGCTGCTCAGACGGGCCCTTCCTGACACTCAGGCTGCAGTGACATGCCCATCGTCCCTCTCAGCTGTCGCCACCAGAGAGGCCGTGTGAGTCAACACCAGACATGAGCTCCCATACCCTACCTGGTTCACGAGGTTGGTCTTGTTCCTGCCGAGCACCCTGCACATCACTGCAGCTGCAGGGCGGGTGCCGGGTGCAGGCTACACGGAGCTCGCAGATTCTCTTGAGATGCCAACCCTGCCCTGAGCCATTCACCCATCACTCTTCTCTGCTTGACTCTTTTCACTTCCAGAATCCAACAAAAGAACATAAATATGAAGGCTTCTTCAAAGAAAAGAAATCCTGAACACAACGGTCTCTTCCAAGCCAAAGAGAGAGAGAACTCTAGGCCAAAGGCTAACTAACTAGTTTTGCCTTTAATCAGAAAGCTCTTCAATGGAACTCAATGCCTTTTCCCTCAGAGGGCAATTCTGGGCTGCAGCGTGAGGGGGCATGGGATGGGGAAATGACAGGAGGCGGCAAAGCAAGCCTTTTAATTGCCTTGAAGGTGATCAGCACGGGGAGGAGGGGGGTGACACCATCATTCCTGAGGAGGAGCGTTGGGAAACAGTTCACTGCTTGCATCTGCTAAATCACACCTGGCCACTGTGGCTGGCCCTGGCTGCCAACCTCTGGCTCAGGAGCAACTGCTCTGGCAGTGTCTCCAGCTACCTGCAAGGAGTGGGTATAAACAGACCTTCCCAGGTGGTGCCGGGTCATGGGAACTGCTGGAGAGGACAGAGTGGAAAGCAGACCAGGTGTTCCCAGAAGGCAGCAGCAAGCGTGCCCTCCAGGGAGCCAGGCTCCAGTGATGGCCCCTGGAGACCACGTGGGGACTGAGGCCTTCTCCCAGGAGTCCAGGAGTCGGACCCCCAGGTGGAGCATGGCCCCTAGTTAGGAGTAAGAGGTGTTGCTCTGGCTAGAAGCTGCTTCTCAGGCTGACTCTCTGCAGTAGCTCAGAGAGGGGCCCCTGCTGAGCTGCAGGAAGAGGCTTCTTCCAAGAAAGATGAAGAGTGGGGTGGGGGGGACATCAGGAGAAAGTGAGCAGCAGAGTGGCAGCCTCAGGGAGGCACAGCTCACTTGGGAGAGAGAAGGAGCACCTGTTAACCCAGCATAGGTCCCTGGAAGGCTTAGACAATCACTGTCTTTCTTCTACAGAAACTCAAACAAAGCTGGGCATGGCAGTGCCCCTGCAATCCCAGCCTAAGGGGGCTGATCGCAAGTTCAAGGCCAGCCTCAGCAGACCCTGTTGAAAGAAAAGAAAAGAAAGGAAGGAAGGAAGGAAGGAAGGAAGGAAGGAAGGAAGGAAGGAAGGAAGGAAGGAAGGAAGGAAGGAAGGAAGGGAGAAAAGAGAAGAGAGGGCTGGAGACAAACTCCGTGGTACGACACTGCCAAGTGTGCGCAAGGCATACCAACACAGTCCAAACCAGAGACTCCAGGTCACAGTCCTGGAAAAATACCCTCAGTCACGGTCTCTGCCATCACTTAGGGGACTGTGTGAGACACCAGCAAACTAGGCATCTCCCAAGGCTCGCACGCAGCTGTGGAACACCACGATGGGGTCCTCGGGGAGATGGCCACGCGTGCAAAGCCCCCAGGAAACGGCCCATGGCTGCAGGCGGCTATGACTGAGGTCGGGCACAGCAATACGGGGGGCTGTGGCACTGCGCACCCTCCAGGGCCAACTGCCCCTGCACAGGGTTGTGCTAAGGATTCCACACCCCTGTCCCTAGTCCTCCATCCTCTCTAATGACACTTCAGCTGGCTCAGAGAAGCAAATGCTTCCTGGAATACCCCGTGCTGCCCCTTAGCACCTAGGATTATTATGGTGTCAGGGAAAATGTGAATTTAACTTAAAGCTTTTAAATAGCTATGAATTTTTGTTTTATTATATTCAGAACAGGATCACCTACTTTCCCTTGAATAACCACGGACCTGACCCCCTCGTCAGAGAGGTCCAAGATCTCCATCCTGCCTAGTAAGCCCACGGTCCTCACTGTCTCACTGTGGCCACCAGTCCAGAGCACGGATCCCACTTTGCTTGAAGGAGGGAGGTTCAGGTGCCCTGGTCAGCACTGCAGAAGGTGCCCTACCTGTCCTGCTACCCAGGTAGACCCCTCCTGGCCCATGCACTAGCTGGACAGGAAGTGTGCCTCTGCTACGAGGGTGCATGGGGACGATTTCAAGGCCATCACAGATGTCAGGCCCTTGAAAACTCAGCCACAGATTCCTTCATTTTTATACACTTGTTAATGTATAATTGTTTAGTGTGTAAATTAGAAAATAATGAACACTCTTTCCTTCTCCTTCAGGGTGAAGAGTTACTGCACAGATAACGTTTCTTTGTAGCCACGCCAATTTAATAACAAAAATCCAAGTGAAAGAAAAATGTAGCTATTTATCTGGGAGTCTGGTTGACATGGATTTAATTTCACAAATAATTTGCAAAAGATGAGGATTTTCCCCAATATTTTTTTTCTATTTGTTGGGTGCAGAGCAGGCTGAACAGATGTTGGCTGCAAGATAGCCCACGCACTCAAACCCCCCTCTATCTGGTCCTTTATCACCTGTTTGTGTCAAGTCCCGCTCAAGGCTGAGCACTCAACCCCCCTTGGGCCAACAAGGCAGCTTGCAGACCCAGAGGCCCCATTAGATTTGGGCTATAAAAACTCCCTCCTGCCAGGCCCCCCCCTCTCTTGCTCTCTTTCTCTTGCTCTTTCTCTCCTGCTTGCTCGCTCTCTCTCTCTCTCTCTCTCTCTCTCTCTCTCTCTCTCTTGCTCTCTTTATCTTTCTTGCACGCGCTCTCTGTCTCTTGCTCTTGCTCTCTCCCTGTTCATCTCTTCTCTTTTCTCTCTCTTTCTTTCTTTTCTCTTTGTTGCACTGCTGCAATAAAGATCTTTTGGTTGCTCCGAGTGTTGTGGTCACTTTCCTTTCACTATTGTTTTGATAACAGATACTGTCACATAGTGAAAAATATACCACAAATTGAGTTGTACCATTAGCGTAAAAACTCTGTGAAGCCATAGGTTGTTTCTTTTTTAAAATTTATGCCCTCAGAGCCTCAATAACTGTTGAATAAATGAATCAATTTCTTAAAAGAAATGGCAGTTCCAAGATGTATGAAGACATGCACACACAATGTAATGTGGAAGGAACAGAGAGTGTAAGAGGTGACCAAGTCACTAACTCAACGTCTTGTCCAGCAGGGAGCCCATGGCATCCTGAGGGCAGAGGCCCCAGGACTGTGTGAGAGGAAGGAAGGACCGAGGCTTGGGGACAGCTCTTCACTCTCTAATACTGAGAAAAGTGGGCAAAGCACCCCCACGGGGCTTACAGTTAGTCAACAGGTGCTGAATGCCAGATCACCTTTGATGCCCGGGGCCAAGCAGTCGAATGCAGTGTGGTTGAGCAGGAGGATACAGGTGGAAAGGTCTGCACTGATATGGACATCCAGGAGGCACCTGTACTGAGATTACTTGGGAAACAGTGACTAAGTCACAGCACAGTGGGCGTCTCAAAACAGGGACAAGAGGAATTCAAAAGTTTAATGTCCAGTAGAGGAAAGGACAGTAGTGGAGAGGGGCTCGGAGCTCCCAGGACTCGTGTGGGGACCCATACGGGCAGGCTCGGAGCTTAATGGGACTCACACAGGGACCCACTAGGGGGCCTCAGAGCTCATAGGACTCATGGGGTGGAGGATGCGCCTGAGAGAACTCAGGGACCCTCAGCCACCTGAAGGTCCAGCAGTCCATGGTCAGTCAAAAACAGTCACTGAGCTTTAGAGTTTGTACTTTCTGTTCTGAGCAATTGACCCACATTCTTCAGTATCTGAGAGAGACCCATCACAGGTCTCTCTCTCTCTAGCACGTGGCTAAGACTGTTACACAGAAGGAGCTCTCACACAGCCCTGTGAACACGTGAAGCACAGGGAACCTGGATGATGGGCAGTTCCACAGCACCCAGGGGAAGCCTACTGACTGTGGCCACTGCCCTTCACAGGCGCCGAGGCCCGGACATCTGCAGACTCATGGACAACCTGATCTTATTCTTCTCCAGATGCAGCTGAGGGATGACTCCCCAAGACCTGTGTCTGCCCTGAAGTTGCTCACACACACCATCCTGCTCAGGATGAAAGACTGGCTGACCATGTCTTTCCCTGAATGAGCAGGTTTGCTATCTCAGCTCAGGTTTTCAAAGTTTCTCTTTCATGCTATTTATTAGAATGGGCCTGCACCTGGTGTCCTGCCACCGGGATGCCACTGAAGTCACCTCCTCATCCCTTACTGCCTACAAGGACATCTCCAGAGCATGGTGGACAATCTGGTAAGAGAGCAGGCTCCAGGTATGACCCGCTTTCTGCATTTTAGTTGTGTTCCTGAATATGTCACTTCATGAGGTGCCCTGGCTGGCTCAGCTGGGACCTGGAGAGGAGCAGAGCTGTCACATGGGGACGAGGTGCATGATACCAGCCCTGTGGAGGGACAAATGTGTGCCAGTGAACAGTGATTGCTGTGCCTATGGGCACTACTGCCAGCTCACATGGTCTTCGTAGGTTCACGGGCACCTTACTGTCCCCCGGAGCCTCACCTGCAAGCTGCAGCAGGAAGCCGCAGACACTCAGAGCCACTTCCTGCTCCACAAACATTGAGTATGGCTCCATTGCCCCTTCCACCATGGCTGCATGGTGTCCCCTCACTGAACCCACCTAGGTATCTCCATAAGTCCTCTAAGACTTGACCCAAAAGATAGGAAATCTTTAGAGAGATGTCACATTTCCAACTAGTTCTACGATATTTTATATTTATGCATTGCTAATATCAGTGTCACAAATCTAATGACTTATTTATCTTTATGCTATTAACGTCTATCACATTCTCCAAAAGCATTTGCTAAGTCAAAGTGCTTGTGGAGCACCGTGCTGTTTCACTGGGCAGATGTGGTGACCACGCTGTAACACATGCAGCGAGCAGCTGGACAGACATGCAAAACGTGCACCCCTAGAGCTACCTGAGTGCGCCACGTGGAAGCCCTGCTGTTTCACAGAAGGAATGCATGCCCCACCTACCGTAAGCAGGGCAGGCTTAAAGGCTTATGCACAAAGGCACTTCTTGGACTGCTTACCAACCACGTTGAACACAGTGCTACTGCAGGACATGACAGTGACCACGCCACAGGGCCTGAGGTCAGGTGCTTAAGACAGAAGCATAAAGACAACTAAGTGTATGTCTACACACACTCCAACAAAAACAGAAAGGGCATCTCACACTCACCTCATGCTCACACCACACAGACGTGAATAGAGAGCTGTTTAGTCCCATGTGCTGCTCCAACCACAAACACCTGGAAGACAGGTTTCCCTATGTTTAACTGCACACTCTGAAGTGGTGATGAAGACAGACAGACAGATTGGATGGAACACTGGCATTTGTCTCTCACTAGACATTATTTCAGTTAATTCATCCATCAACCTCTGTTGACGCACGCCGTGGCCAGCCCTCAAGCTGGACATAAGGGGTGTCTTAATGAGTTGGCCACTGACTCTCTATTCATTATGAGTGGTGTGGGGTATTGAGCCAGAGCTCCATGTGTGCCAGGCAAGCACTCTACCAAAAGACCCCAGCCCAGCCAGGAATATGAAATAAGAATGCTGTGTGTCTTGCTGTCAAGAATCTTGTCAGAGTAAAGTAAAATTAAAAAACAACAACAACAACAACAAGAAACCCTTGTCAGTTCCTGCTCGTGCTGCATGGATGGGGAGAGAGCAGCAGCACTAACCCTAGCCCAGGGACCCACAAGGTGAATAGTGAGGTATAAAGAACCTGCCCTCAAGGTGTCACAGGCCCACTCACCTAGCTTGTGAGAAGATATCATGTCCTTGGAAGTCAGTATCTATAGATAAGCCCGGCACTGTGGCACATGCCTATTATCCCAGCCACTGGGGAGGTGAGGAAGGAGGATCACAAGTTCGAACCAGCCTTAGCAACTTAACAAGGCCCTGGGCAAGTTAGAGTCTATCTCAAATTAAAAATTAAAAAAGGGCTAGGAATGTGACATACTGGCAAAGCATCCCTGGGTGCAATCCCCAATACCAAAAACAAAAAGGGAGGTAAATGAAGACAGCTTTCTGTTTTCTGTGCATCCAAGGTATGCTGTCAAGAGGAGTGAAAGGTTTGCTATTGATGTCAGAGCATATGAACACCATGCCAGCAGAGCCAGGATCTGCCAGGGACCTGAGGGGACACTCGTGGAGGACTCCCTGGGCGCCAGCCTGCCCTAGAGGACACGACTTACACACCTGTCTGTCTCCACAGGGAGACGAGCAGGACTCGCTTTCCTGTGGTCACAGAGGAGGAGGCCCCAGGGTGGAGGCTGTCCGCCCAGGGAGGCTCTGAGGCAGAGTGGAGTTGGGGCCCAGGGCTGGCATTCCAAAGTGCTCCATGCCACACACACCTCCTGGTGAAGGAAATAAGTGGGCACATGGTGGCTGGGGGATGCCACCTCTCGCCCTCTTAATCACCCTTGTCCTCTCATGTCCTCCTTGCTGCTCTGCTTCCCCTAAGCCATCTGTCCCTCTTTGAGCTGTAGCTCTGCGCTCCCGAGGCTGCATTGTTCCTGGGGTGCCCCGATATCTAACATCTGAACAGGTGCTTTGCCATGGTGCAGAGGGTGCTCAGCATCACCGGACACCGCAGCAAGTCCTGCTTCAGGGGGAAGCTTCTGGACCCTCTGCCTTGGAGCAAGAAGGGGAGGGAGGTTGAGTGGGAAGGCACAGAAAGGTCAGCCACAGGCTCAATAATTGAGGACTGCAGTGGCACTGAGAAATGGCGAGAGGGATAAAGTGCCACCATGGGAAGAGCAGCAAACCCTCTCTGCAGCTCTGGGGTCCAGGGATGTGGCCTCCTGTGGCCATTGAGAAGGCTTGATCCAGGCTGTTTTCCAGAAGTGCAGCACGGAGGGCAGGGTGGGCTCAGGACCCAGGCAGGAAGCGCTCCTCTCCCTTGAGGGATGGACCCTGGGTGTGGAGCTGAGCAGATGCAATCCTTGAGCTCTCTGGCTATACACCTACGTGTTGCCATGGAAACACCTCCTAACTCACCCTGAAACCTGCTGACACGTACCTAATATGCAAAGACATGAAAGTCGTATGTGCTGACGGGGAAGCTGGTGTTTTGACACATGGACACTCTGTGTGTTTAAGTCCGATTAAATGTAACTACCTCCTCAAACATCTGTCACTTATTTATGGAGAGCATTCCAAACCATTCCTCCTGGGTTCCTAAATGTCCGCTGTGTCTTTGCTCTCTGGGCACCTGTGGCAGCAGCTCACCAGAACTCACCCCCATCTCCCTGCAACCTAGTGGGTGTTGACCAGCCTGCCCCATCCACCCTCCCTGCCCCTATTGCCCCCAGTAGCCACCACCCTGACCTCACAACTTACCTATTATCATTGAATGTATGGCTCACAAGGGAAGCTGCTGCTTACCATAAAGGAGTCCTGTGGTCAGAAAGCTGGGACGTAACAAGGCAGGTTCCATCCGGTTCCCTCACCTCCACCAGCCCTGAGCAGGAAGGCACCCAGGAAACACAGCCCAGATGTCTCCTTCCAGACTCTGCAGTGGCTTTTCAATCTTGAAGTCATTCTGTCCATGAAAAATGCAGCCCTGATGGCCCCTGTGCCCAAGGCACATCTGTGGCAAGTAGGGGGTTGCTCCTCTCCTGGTCCCGGAGCAGCCCTGCCTCACTAGGGAGCTGGCACCCTAACTGAGGCATGGAGGCTCCACGCTCCAGAGAGCTCAGTGGCCCCTGCCCCTGGGTGCCCTGCCCCACTAGGAAATGCTCCCTAAGCACAGGACAGCCAGAGAGCCGTTTCAGTGGTCCCTGAGCTCCTGGTGTCCTCCTGGGCAGCCCTCTCCAGCCCCAAGAGCTCCAGCAGCAGCGCCCCAACCCAGGGCCTCACTGAGCCCGGCCAGCCTCATAGCCAGCCTCACAGCTTCCCCAGCAGACCCAGCCCCTTCAGGTCGCCTGCCGCGGGGGACTGGCCGTGCTCCACGATTCGTCCCTCCTGCGGCCTGGGCTCTGCTGAACCGGGGTTTGGGGCATTCACTTCTGCTTCTCTACATCCCTCACATTTCAATTCCCCTGGTACCAGGACAAACCTCCTGCTCTTCCTGTGCCAGACAGTCTTCTCACCCTCCTGTGTTCACACCTCGTTCCTAAGAGTCTTGCCCAGCTGTCCATCTGAAGCAAATCCCTCTGACCATACCTTTTATTTTAATTTCTAGCACATCTCCAGACCCAATGTCTCTCCAAATCGTGTGCATTAGAAACAGGTAGTACTTCTCCTGACCAGAACAAGGAGGCTCACACCAGTTCCTGGGTGCCCAGGAAACGGCAGATATGGGAGGAGACCCTGTGAAAAGAAGGTGAGAATGAAGGAGAGAGCCAAGGGAGGTCCACAGAAATGCACTGGAGTCAAGTGAATGCAGCAAAAAGAAACAGGGACAAGCCCAGGCCAACAGGAAATGGCCTTAAAGTAAAGACTCATATTCTCAAATAGACAGTCAGCAACCATGCGTGCATAAAATAGACCAAGCACACCCTCGGTATGGAAAGAGCTATTCTAAAAAGCTACTACATAGGCAAAAAGGACAAATGAAAGGTTCAATCCAAGGGTCTATAGACTAGTGGAATAACTACCCTAAGAGGAGAAGAAATTCATAAAAATGGGAAAGATAAGAAAATTTAAAATCAGTGAATGTGGCCAAGAACATATAACCTGCAGGTGTTCCAACAGGCAACTCATTTCATGCTCCTCTTGCAGAGCAAATTTCTCTGTTATTACGGAGGCAGCCAGGTCAGCACAAGGCTCAACGAACTCAACCCAATAAAAGTTTCCTCCTCACCCCGTCCAGACCGAGCCTGTTAAGTAGTAGCTATCCATGAGCCAGGAAATGCAAGCAAGGTCACAAGTGTCCTTTAAATCACTTTAGGGTCTTCTTTAAACTACTTCCAAAATAGATGAGAAAGCAAAGGGTGGTGGTTAGCAGAAGGTAGAAACAGGGGAGCTAATTGGAAATCACATCAAGAGAAAAGGATTAATGGGACTAACTCTTAACAGGGCCACTGAGGTTGATGGGAAGCTAGGAATTATGGCTACAAGCGTCTCCAGCTATCTGGGATTGAAGATTCCTTGAGTGATGCAGGCACACTAAGGTAACTCTGACCAGCTGCTGACCCTAGTGCCCACTTTATCATGGGATTGACTTGTAGGTGAAGCCCCCCCTCCTCTAAATAGGATGGCCACCAAGTTCCAGAGAGGTACCAAGTAAGCTCAAAAACCACCGCCCGATGTGAAGGAGTTAAACACCTACTTGGCAAAGAGTGCAGAAGGGGGTCCCCAGCTCTCCTAGTGAACATAACAGTAGTAAAATTGGGGACAGGATCATCTCCCTTGATGTCCTCTGCCTGGAGATTCTCTCTCTCTCTCTCTCTCTCTCTCTCTCTCTCTCTCTCTCTCTCTCTCTCTCTCTCTCTCTCTCTCTCTCTCTCTTCCCCCCACCCCAGGCTTTCTCCAGCCTCAGCCTCAATTTGCTTGTACTTCACTTTCACTTCTAATAAAGCTCTCTCGCATGACTTTTGGTGTCTGACTTTAAAGTTTATTTCATCAAACACAAGAACCTGTTTTCCTGCTATGCCCCATGAGCAGGGACAGAGGAACCCCTAGGTTAGTTTTCCTGCAGGATGGGCTTCAGCCAGAGAATTGAGCATTCAGGCAGGGGCACCCCTGAGCATGGATGGACTTGAGGGCTCCAGAGCTTGGTCACAGAGGGACATGTGGCTGTGAGGGAGGCCAGGGAAGACCACACAGAGTCCAGCTTGTTGCTGCATGTTGCCTCTCCATGCTGTGCAGACAAAGCAAGCACCTCTGTGGACGTCCCAGGGAGCCAGCTGTCCCCAGCTTCTTCACCCCAATCTGCTTGGGAGTTGTCACCTGGCAGGAGCGGGAGAGCAGGTTCCACCCTGCCTCTGCAGCAGGCTGACAGGAGCAGTCTTCACAATGCTCCAATTGACGCATTCTGACCCACCTGGGGTGGTGACCACATGCTAAGGGGAACTTGGAGCGAGACCAGGAGCTACAGTCACTGTCCCCGCGCTTCAGCCATCACATGAAGGTCTTTAGCATTCCAAGGTCTATGATTTACCCACCCACTGTCACAGTCTAAGTCAAGGACCACCATTTCTTGGGGGGACCAGAGAAATAACCCCCACCGGGCCTCTGTTCACCCCTGTGTCCAGCATGCTCTGCACTCTCCACCACAAGGGACAGAGTGACAGCTGTGAACTGCCCACAGTCAGTCAGTCAGCACTCATTTTTCTTGAATGACAGACCACTTAATTGAAAAGTATGTATTTATTATAAATGAGACATGAACAGCGGTTGCCTTCCCCCTCGGAGGAACGTTTTGCAGGAGGCTTAAGGACTGGCTGCCATTGAGAGAAACTGGGTGACACTGGTCCTAGGGCCAAGGCCTCACCTGGGGCAGGCAAGCAGGCACAGGGGACACCCACTGTGTGACCCTCTACAAAGTAGAGACCTTCTTTTCCTCTAAAATAAGGAGAGAGTGGGGAAGTCACCAAGAGAAATAAAGAGGGTGCCTGAGTGGAAGGTCACTGGCGCCTGGGATCCCAAGGGAGCAGTTAGAACCCAGCTCAGGGGCTCCATCAGCCAGGACCCCAGGGAAAGAGAGCTTGCAAGGCAGGCGTGACACTCTGGTCTTATTATTTAGCCAGACACTACTGGTATTTTTCAGCATGCAGATTGGACTCCAGATGGGACCTGGCATGGCTGTGCAGGGAAGGAGCCCTGCGCTCTGAACCTCAGCACTGGTTAGTCCTCTCAGGTCCCCTCCTGATTGTTCCAATAACCCTCTCATTATGGAAAATGTCTTACCTGAGGGCTGATGTAGGTCCAGACACTTGGTTTACGCTCAATAAAATAATGTGCTGGGGTCGGGGGTGGGCTGAAGTAGAGCAGCTGGCTGGAGAGGGGCAGCCCAGCTGGAGACCTAAACCCTGACTACCTGCAGAGTTGCTCCCTAGGTAGGCCCGCTGCCTCCCAGAGACAGCTCTCCTCCAAGGCTTGTCGCTGTCAAAGTGTAGTTCATGGACGTAGAGACAGGTTTGAGGATAGAGAGATCTACCAAGAGCATTTCTACAGCTGGCCGTCACTCACCTGTGCTGTCTGGGAACACTGACTGTGCAAGAGTTGAGGATGCAGAGGCTAGGGAGAGAGGGTGCGCTGGACGGGGACAGGGGGAAGGTGGTTAAGCTGCAGCTGGAGAAGCTAGGAGTCCAGGGTGACTGTAGATGTCAGTAGAACACTGGGCATCTCAAAAAGATGGAAAAAAGGACTTCAAAAGCTTTTACCACAAAGAATCGGCAGGTGTTTGGGGAGACAAACAAGGCACCCATGTAGGAAGCATCAACCCCCTCAGCATGTGCAATGCTTATGTTTTATCTATCAGCTAAAACAAAGTTAATTTAAAAAGAGAGACCAAGGGAGAGCCAGGGTTTACTGGTACAGAGGGCTGGTTGGAGGCCTCACAGCAAGGAGGTGGGGAGGCACTTAAGGCCCTTTGTTAAGGAAAGATTTGGGGACTTCAGAAGAACAGAGGAAACAGTAAAGGGGTGGTGACACTTGCTGGAGTAGGTGTGGAGGTCTCCCTGATTCCTGGCCTTGACCCCCTGAGGCATTTAGGGGGGTTTTCTCTGGATCTCTCCCTAGGAGCAGCCTGCCCTGGGGACAGAGTTGATGGCCCCTCCTTTCCCAAAATTTGCTGCTTTTCTTCAGGCAAAAAATTCTGAAAAGGCTTCTTTCTTCAGCTTAAAAGAATCTCCATATCAAACTCTGAGGTTCACGTGGTTCCCCACACGTCCAAAAGGAAGATGATATTCAACTGAACTAAGGCAAATTAAACTTCACCATACACTGAGATGGGTAAGGGAAAAATAATCTCCAGCAGTATTACATGTAACTTTTAGCCAACAATTAAATAAGAAGATGCAGGGGATGTGCCTTCAATTCACCTCCAGGTGAGAGGACTATCCTTTAGAAGGTCTAGAGTTCCTGGGCACACTCATACACTGTCCTTGGAGAGGCTGCTCAGCCTCCAATCACCAGTGCTCCTCCTATGTGCTGTCTCCTTGAACTTGGCTTACTCTGATCTCTGACAGTAATTATCTGCCAGCAGATGAATTTACACAATAATGGGCTCCTTCCAAGCCTTGGGTGAGCACCTGCTTCTTATCCTCCAAACCCATGAACATGTGCATTCCCTGCCCCACCCCACAATCTGAAGCTCCTTTAGAGTTAGTTTCACCTTTAATTTCAAATCTGTGGTCTTTTGATCATACAGCTGTCATAAATATATCCCTCGTGTTTTTAAAGTGTTAGTATTTTTAGAGGCAACGGCCCTGTGCTTGCCTAGAGTGCTTGCCTAGCTTGCCAAAAGGAAAGGAGGGCCAGCATTTTTAATGTTATTATTTGTTTTCGGTTAGCAACTTTAATCAACAATTAAATGGTATAGAATGTGTGCAATTCTAGAATATAGAATGTGTACGATTCTGTATTAATGGACTTAAAACCCAAATAAGATTGAGGTGAGCCCCAGGGCAGCAATGAAACCAGAATCCTCAGCCACACATCTGCTCCAGCTGAAGGCAAGCTGGCGCTGGCTCTGGGCAAAGAGGGTCCAGGGGAAGAGCTGTGGCCTCTGCAGCGCTGCTGCCACCAGATGGATGTGGGGACACGGGTCCAGAGGGAGCAATCAGAGTGACTCAGGAGCTGGTGGGAGACGAAGTCAATCAGCAGGTCTCCAGAAGACTTCTTATTTTTACTTATTCACTCACTTCTTGCAGTACGGGTTTAGGCAAGAGCTCTATCACTGAGCTACAACCCCCCCCCCAGGTCTTTAGATTAGAACAAATAGCACAGCACCTTTTTGTGTTGATTGGCAAAGGTGTGGGAGAAGGCCTGGAGTAGTTTCACTGAGGCACAAGAGAAGTGTTGAGGGTAGTGGGGAAGGCAGGTGGTGGGAAACATCCTGAAGCAGGCAGGAACAGGGTGAGTTGCAGGTGCTGGTGGGCAGCAGATGGAGTGGTGGGCATGCCTTCGGGTCCTCCTGACCACCAGAATGTTCCTTAAAAATGCATGATGCTGCCAGGCGTGGTGACACACACCTGTAATCCCAGTGGTACCAGAGGCTGAGGCAAGAGGATCGCTGGTTCAAAGCCAGCCTCTGCAATGGGCGAGGCACTAAGCAACTCAGTGAGACCCTGTCTCTAAATAAAATGCAAAATAGGGCTGGGGATGTCCTCGGTGGTCTTGAGTGACTCTGAGTTCAATCCCCACTACCCACTCCCAAAAGGGAGGGGTCTCATGAACATGGAAGGGAGACCAGTGATGAAGGGGACCCTGGGAAAGGGGGAGGGAGGAGGGATGGGAAAGGAGACCAAATTGACCCAGTTGTGCCTGGTGCATGTGTGACTACATGATAGTGAGTTTCCCTTTTGTGGATAATAGAGTGCACCAATTAAAAATAAGTTGACAGAAGGAAGACCGACAGAGCGAGGGGAAGAAAGGAGGTAGTGTGGGGACTGAAATGGAGCACATTATGTCATGCACTTGTGAATCCATCAAAAGGAACCCCACAAGTAGGTAAAAATTAAAAAGCAATATGTTATAAAGTAATTAACAATAATCCAAATGTCTAACAGTCTTTCATCACACCCTGGTTAGTGTGGGGAAAGAAAATTAAACAGCACTCATCATTTTAATTTTCAAAATATGATTTTTAATTTCTAGATGATGATAATTCTGAACTAATTATTATAGTTACAATTTTTTAAAAATTCTGAACTGATAGCAAGTCCACATTACTTCTCAAATACTGGATACTTAAAAGGTTAAAGAAAATGGTTTATGAAGGAAAAGACAGAAGAAAGACAAACAAAGACAACTTAAATTTAAAAAGTTAAAATAAAGGTAAAAAATAAGACGAAGAATTTAAGGGTAGGCACACAATGAGTGCTCATGAACCTGAGATCAGTAAGTACATAGCCTCCCACAGGGTGGATGTTTAATCCACAGAGGAAAGTCATGGAGGGGCTTGAAAACACCTGCATTCAAAAAGCAGACACAGGAATGAACTAGAGGGAAAAGAGTAGGAAAGAATTGAACTAGAAAAATTCAATAAAATTTCAATTTAAAAACACCAGATTGGCAAAATAGGGCAGCTTTTATTGATTTAAAGATCAAATCGACAACCATGTATTGATACACTGAAATTTCAGGTCACTAGCAAGCATCACTTATGTAAATCAAAAATGTTAGGATTGATTGCACAAAATTGAAATGTACTCTTAAGAAGAACTGGATTGACGTAGGGGATCAGCAGAGCATGTCTCTTCAACATCAGTATTTTAAGCTGAGTGCTATGGGAGGGAGCTGGTGCAGGAAGGGCCTCTGTGTCCCCTTTGCCTGGGGCAGGACACGGCCCCAGCTGTGAGGGTCCTCTTGCCCCAACCACTAAGGACACCTTCCCCCTGGAGATGGCACAGGAGGAATCTATAGAAGGAGCTGCCCGACTCTCCCTTATCTGCCAGCTATTTGCCTTCCCACAGCCTGCTGTTCCTGGAGACCTGAAGTCTTCTCCCTTTTCCTTGTCACTTTAACAATTCACTAGTCTTATTGAAGGTGCCACGGACACTGGAGGTCTGGGTTGCCTGTTTGAGGATTACTGATCCCCTGATCTCTTCCGTGGATTATAAAACTCAGCGTAATGAACTCCACTTGTTTCCCTCACGTGAATCTAGATGTCTGCTGTAATGGGGTTTTGCAGCAGGGGAGAGAGACTGGGCTCAAATCCAGATATAAATATCGGACTGGAGAATTTAGAGCAGAGGAGCAGGGTGGTCAGTGTGGAGCGTTTCTAGGAAGAAACACCAAGATACACCGACTAAGTCAGTTCCACAGGATTCTTGCTGAAGGCAGGCTAGGGCAGCGGCCAGGCCTCCCCCGGGGGTGGAGGATGATGAACCTGATGAAAACAGTGGCTTGCCCAGAGGGTGTCCCTGGTCGCCTGCAGCAGGTTGCTTGCTAAACTTGGACAACGCAGAGACTGGAATGGAAGCTGAGTGTCTGTCCCTTTGGGAAAGAGTTCAAAGGGGCTGAGTGCAATTTGGCCAGCAAGAAAGTCCTGATCAAGGAGAGGTGCAGCCTGAGTTTGGCACTAGTTCTACAAATCCATCTTAGGTTTCTCGGAGCAGAATATGCAAATATGAAAAAAGTTGTAATCTTTCTTGTGGAAATTTAAAGTTAACACAATTGACAAAAAAAAAAAAACGGGGAAGGAAGAGTAGTTTGGCTGGCTGCAATGCTTACTTGTCACAAGTACATTTAATGGAAATATTTATATTTTGTAAAATAAAAAGTATATACATTTTCCCCCCAATTCCAAGCACAGGCTGCTTTTAAAACCCACAGAATTTCCTGGGAGAACTGCCTTGGGTTACCCCTAAGAATGCCCTTCTGGCCCACCTGCTTTAGGGCCACCTAGAGGTTCTGGGATGAAGGGACTCTCCAGCCCCACCCCACTGCTGACCTTCTGGGAGGAGAGGAGTCCTGAGATGCTGTTGAACCCAAGTGGCCAGTAACTTAATCAGCTACAGGGTGAAGCTTCTGGGAAACCGAGGCAGCACAAAGATTCCCTTCAAACCTCGATTCTTGTGATTAAGTCAATCTCAGACCCTGCACTTAGAGTGGCAGGCATGAGTTCATTACAAGGGATGGGAAAAGGGACTGTCAAGGGACACAGAGAGAGGGTCCTCTCAGAGAGAAGAGGGACAGTGTGCCTCTGCTTCCCTCCAGTATTGTTGGAGGATTCCCAGGGAACTTTCCAGAGAATCCAGAAAACTCCCGACTTTTGACCGACAGCAGGATGATATCAGACTTTCAAATCCCCACTGTCATGACTACTCTAGGTCACTTTGGCCCAAGCTGACTGGTTCTGTGTAAGGGTCACAAAAGTCTCCCCCTTGAGGGTGACTGTGTTGTTCTTATCAGCATTTCAAGGCCTGCATTTCCTCTGCAGATAACAGGAATGTGACATATCCTGTCCACTTAGGCCAGGCAGGGCTGCAGGGAAATTGTTTTTTGAAAGTAAAAGTATTCAGGGGTCAGCACAGTAGGCCCATTTTGTAGAATTATTCCCTTAACCTCATGTTTCCGCCAGTCACATCTGTCTGTCCCTTATCAATGTATTTTAAGAAAATTATAAAACTACAAGTTAGGAGATTTCCCAGCATTATCTACCAAACAGTAATAGAGAACACATCAGTCTGAGGATCCTGAGAACACCAGACCATCATAAACCCTCTGTGGTCACCAGAATGATGTCCTTCCCACACAACTCATCCAGGTTCCTTTGAAGAAGAATCCTGGGACCCACTCTCCAGATGGGCCAAATTTCCCCCTTGAATATGTATCCACTTTCCCCAATAGGTCTGTCTCTGACTAACACGTGCTGAAATCCTTCTGAATCAGATGGATGGAGAGCCTCCCTGGTCCTGAGCTGAGGTCTCCTCTGCAGGAACATTTCCCACTTTTTTTGGTGACAATGTAACCATGAACAGTGAGCAATCATCTGTTTAATAGTGATACAGTGGATCTAATGCAGAGAAGAGAATATTAAAACAGATGGTTACATTTCAGTGTGACCTGAGAATATAATTTCATGACACTACACTGTGAACAGAATTGATCTGAGATTCATCAGAATTCTAATTGAAAAAGCTGAAACCACAAAGCTTAAGACAAGATCGCAGGAGAACATGCTCACACCTTGGGAGCCTAAAATGGTCAGTTAAGACACAGAAAGCAAAATATGAAAATGATTCATAATTCTAACCTCATCAAAATTATAAACCCTGCTTGTCAGAAGGTCCACTAACAGATGAACAGGTAAGACTTAGCATGACCAAGGACTTAGCACACGATTTCCTGGGCTTCCCTGTCCCCAACTCTGAGGTCACCCTCCTTCCAGTCCCCAGCTGCCCACCAAGCTCTACCACAGCCTCTCAATCTCACCTTCAACGCCAGGCTTATTATACAGTAGGAATAAGGACAGAGATATACAGGGAGTAAATAACTTTGTCAGTTCCATAAAGTGGTCTGATTTTTACTAGACCGACAGGATGGCGGTGCTGCAGTTACTCGATTTCCACTAAGTTCTTTCAGACATCGACATCACCACCAAGAGGCACAATAACTAGTCAAAATCTGCATGTAACACGTAGGACAGGCAGAGCGTGGCTGGAGTCCTGCGTGAGTGCTCATGGGGTGGGAAGGGGGGACCCTATGGCTGTGGGAGACACTGTGGGCTCCAGCCTGCAACTTCTCAGGAAGGGCGGTTATCAGAGGCTCACTCCTGAGGTTCACAGGGAATGCAGGCATTAAAACCAGCCTCGCTTCTCAGTGAGTGCAAGCAAAGCCGTAAATAAGCACAGGGACTTTTCCATGAAGTTGTTTGTTTTCATTTTTTCCTAATCTTTGAAAAGAATCCTCATCTTTACCCCGTATACAGATTGCTGTATCACATCAGTTACACTTCCATTGATTTACATATTGCCATTCTAGTGTCTGATGTATTCTGCTGTCTATCCTATTCTCTACTATCCCCTCTCCCCTCCCCTCCCCTCCCCTCTTCTCTCTCTACCCCCTCTACTGTAAATCATTTCTTCCACTTGTATTATTCTTCTCTTACCCCTCATTTCCTCTTATATGTAATTTTCATAACCCACTTGAATCAAACTGTGAAATATGATATATTAAGAACTATGTAATGTTTTGAACGACCAACAATAAAAAATAAAAATTAAAAATTAAAAAAAAAAAGAATCCTTATCTTTGCAGTTGGACTAACGAGCAACCACGTCTGAATCCTTTGTCCTTTCTCTCTGGGACACTTGCGTCCCTCCTCTGAGAAAGACCCGAGAAGACAAAGCAGGGTCAGTCAGTATCAGGTCGGCAGAGTCCGCCCTCGGTCTTGGGTCTGAGAGTTTATTAAGCAGACGACAGGTCCAAATGAGCAGGTACAAGTGGAGGTTCCGCGCCAGCAACTGGAGAAATGACAGGACCTGAGCTGCGAGGACCTGCCTGGCGCTCCGCGGTGCTGGAAGTACCACCCTCGGCGACCTCCGGCTTGGCAGGCAGAGTGTGCACGCTCCGCGCCACTGCGACCAGGTGACCCCACCCAAGTCACAGGGGCGCCGCGCACAAGCCGCCCTGGCAGCGCAGAGACCCGCAGCGGACCTGGCCCCGCGGGCCTCGCTGGGGGCGGCAGCGGGCTCTAGCACGGAAGCACGAGCTCGTAGTCGTGCTCCAGGGTGCTGGCCATGGGGCTGGCAGTGGAGGTCCTCAGCAGCGCGTACTCCGTTTCCTGGGAGCCCCTGGACCGCCCCGGGCGCCGCGAGGCGCGGTCGACATTCTCGTAGCCGTCGTCGTTGGAGCTCAGCGAGGGCTGGCGCAGGGGCGGGTGGCTGATGACTGTGTAGCACACCTCCTCGGAGCCGGGTGCCTGCACCGGAAAACCACAGGCCTGGGTCACACGCAAAGTCGCCCCAGGGTTCTCACCCGGGGACCCCCAGGCCCGCTCCCAGGGGCATCGGGGACCTGCCCTAGCAGGTACCGTGCACAAAGGCACTTCCGGGTCTGTGCCTGCTCATCTCCATTGATGGAGGAGGGAAGGACATTACCCTCGCGGTCACACATTGAGTTGCCATGAGCAGATCATTAACCCGAGGTTTTTTTATAAGAGAAAATTCTAATTATAAAATTAGAATTTCAACATATTTTCAATTGCATGGATAGTAAAGAAAAGAAAAAATCAGACGTTAATATATACAAATCAAACCAATGAGATGCTTGTGATGTAGTTTTAAAAGGAAAAACTTTGTCCACATTATTGGTTTCTATCATGTTCACAAGCATGAATGCTAATTCCTGGGTACAGAGATAGGCAGAGATGTGGACGCTACACGGAAAACGGTCTATGGTGTCCAGATCGTAAGTGCAAGTCTCTCTGATTCAACCTGTTTTGTTTTAAGAGCTTTAAAAATTAAAACATTAAGTCTCAGAGAAAATTGGACTATAAAAATAACTTTCTAATTTTCTAAATCAGTTAAATTTTTCAAGTTTTTATTTCCTTCCATTTGTCCATTAATTTAATTACCAATTAAATGATTTAAAATTGAAAAGATTTATCTAAGTCCACTCAGAAATTGCAAGTACTTGAATAAGATCATCTGTATTTTAATAATTATCAGAAAATTGAAATGAAACTTAATTTGGGGTTCATCCTGATGATTTTTAATTACCTGATTAGAAGTGGATAGAAATTCTTTACCTAGAGGATAAAAAAAACAAAAGGAAAAGACTGTGAGACTTTTGGGCCGCCACCACCACAGTAGCAGAAGTGTAGGTAGAGCTGGTGGAGAAACTACAGAACCTGGTGCCCACACTTCTGACTCCCCTGAAAGCCCAGGCTTCCCCTGAATGGCAAGATGGAGAAGCAGGCCATCCTGCATTCTATGCAACTGGCACACACCAAGTCTGCTGACCGAGATGGACACTGGTAATATAAAGTCCACAAACACCAAGGCAATGAAGTACAGAGCATAAAGAAGAAGCCATGAGGCTGTGAATGTAAGACATAAACTCTATAAGAGTACCACAGAACAAGCATGATTCTTAAAGAGGAAAAGTCATGTAAGAGATAGATAGATACACAATAGCAAGAGTAACTATTCCAAATTAAATACAAATATACCCTTCAGGTTGATTCTGTCTGTGAACCTGAAGTAATTTGTATTCAAGGAAATTGAATTCAACTTGTAGTAACTTGGCATCCACTACTACCCATTTTTTTTAAATAAACAAGCTCCAACTAGGGAATTCAACAAATACTGAATAAAGCAACCATCCCAATTCATAAGAATAAAAGTGACTGATTCTGAAACCTACAATCTAATATGTTTGACAGCTAATCTTACCAATTACTGGGCATATTAAGCAAATTGAATAGACTCTGTTGAACAAAATAAGCTAAGAATTTCTTTTTAAATTTTTTTATTTTTTATATATGACAATAGAATGCATTATAATTCATATTATACATATGCAGTACAATTTTTCATATATCTGGTTGTACATAAAGTAGAGTCACGTCCTTTGTGTCTTCTTACATGTACTTAGGGTAATGATGATCATCGCATTCCACCGTCTTTCCTACCCCTATGTCCCTTTCCCTCCCCTTTTCCCCTTTGCCCTATCTAGAGTTCATTTAATTCTCCCATCCCCCACCCTTTGCAGCATATTATGAATCAGCATCCTTAAATCAAAGAAATCATTCAGCATTTGTTTTGGGGGATTGGCTAATTTCTCTTAGTTGCAAATGTCATTTACCTGCAAATGCCATGATTTTATTATCTTTTAAAGCTGAGTAATATTTCATTGTGTATCTATACAACATTTTCTTTGTCCATTCATCTAGTGAAGGGCGTCTAGGTTGGTTCCACAGTTTAGCAATTGTGAATTGTGCTGCTATAAACATTGATGTGGCTGTGTCCCTATAGTATGCTGTTTTTAAGTCCTTTGGGTATAGATCGAGGAGTGGGTAGCTGGGTCAAATGGTGGCTCCATTCCCAGTTTTCCAAGGATTCTCCATACTGATAAGCTAAGAATTTCTAATAGCTAATTGTTCTTCACAAATAAAAAGTTATGTCCAAAGCATTGATTTCAAATAAGGAGTGCTACCTACATATGTTCATTTAATCATGTACCCTTATCAATGTAGCCATATGTGATTGTTTAGCTAGATAAGTGTGTTTCAGTTCCCTCCTGTTTTATGATCATAGGCTGAGAAAGTTATGTAGCCTATGTGCAGTTCTAGAGACAAGTCTGAATGGCATGAAGAAATCATACTATTGGATGAAGTGTTGCTGTTGGTGCTGAAATTCTTACAATATTGAGGAACAATTGTATAACTTTCATATTCAAAGGCCACAAAGTTGGTCTTGAAGGAGTTAAGGATGCATCATCTCAAAATATGCAAAAATGATAAATTGGTTATTGTAAGCTAAATTCATGAGGAGCAATACCTGTGGAATGGGCTGATTGGCCTGACTTTCCCTCTGCAGCAAGCCTGACAGATTCTTTTGAAGAGGGTATCATCCTTGTGCTAAGGTGGGTCAAGAGCCAAAATGACCAGAGCCTGGTAATGGGGCCACAGTGAAGGTGAATAACATGCTCACAGAGGCCCTGTTCTATTCACCCTCCCTCCATGCATCCAGGTAACATCCCTAGAATGTGCTACCCACAGTCCAGAGCTCCATCTGTCTTATTGCTCCTCCACAAATTCATTGCTATTTGTCTAAAAAGCACAAAACCATCTTGCTTTGGTTATTCTTCAACTCCACTTTTTGGTGAAGAGGTCTCTACGTGTAAAATTTGTGAATCTATGCTATTCTCTTGTGTCAACTTCATATTAATTTGATTCCTAGATCCAGCCTAAGAGCCCACATAAAAACCCAGGAGGGCTGCAGGTGTAGCTCAGTGGTGGGGCACTTGCCTAACATACATCTGGCCCTGGGTTTCATCCCCAGACCTGGGAGAGACAGAGAAGCCTCAGGAGTGGAGGGAGGGATCTGGCCCCCCACATCCCACTTGCCCAGAAAACAGGCTGATGGGGCTGCCCCACTGCATAATGGTTCCCTAGGAGATGCATCCAGAGCTTCCCTATCCCTGGGTTGTGGCCTCTCCGACCCTGAAGGCCAGCAACACAAGACATCAAGGGCTGGGCCAGTTTCACCCTGCTGCCTCACTTTGCTATCTTTCCTTCCCTGTCCTCCCACTGTTTCAGGGCCTGTAGTCACAGGTGCTGCCATCCAGAACCTGGATATAGAGAGTGTGCAGGAGAGTGAGCATTTCAATGTGAACATATGAATGTAGCTGCTGAAATGGCAAAGAAGGCCTTCCTCTCTCCAAATCCAGGAAACACACACTAATGAGTATTGCATTGCTTCTTGAAATGCAAACTGAACTTGATTTAAATAAATCCAATTATCCAAGTATGCCTCGAAAGATCTTTTCTGCAGTTCAACACAAGTGCAGCCAAGCTGCAGAAGCTGGTGTGAAGGATGCTTTAAAGGAAGAAACGCCCAAAGATTTGAGAGTCTGGGCTGAGTTCTATCACCTGGTTTGGGTTAGAGGTTCAGCAGATACCATTAACATTTAAAAATGGGACATAAGCAGCTTACAGTTCAGAGCACTTGGGGCAGCAGGCCTACCTGAATCGGAGAGCTCACAGCCTAAACAATTGTTCCCATGGGGCATTATAGAAAGAATGGAGAGTATGGCCTATTTGTGATCCATGTTCTTCCAGAGCATGGAAACATAGGACATGATATTATCATGGCTTTCAATTTGTGATTCAAGGCCTGAGTGAAGGGCCAAGGAAACTGTTTTGAAGGTCTGTCTGCTTTGCACCTTAACCCCTCCTTAGGGTAGTGGGACAAATACAGTTGTTCCTGGATCTGTTTCATCTGGGTTGAAAAGGCCCATCAACATACTCTGTGAATTTCTCCAGGACTGGACATCGTAGGGAAGATAGCCACCAGTGCCCAGTTGGGAGCAGCATCACTCTGCCTGTCCTGCAGCAGGATGACCTCCCTGAAGAAATCAGGAAGGTGACTATACAAAGATGTGAGATTAATGACTTTGGTTGCCTCCCCTGTTAACTTCCCTTGTTTTGACCTGTGCAAAGATGGTTGGGTCGAAGTTTTCACAAATACTAGATGGAAACCTCAGTGTAGATGAAGCCTCTTTCCTGGACCCAGCAAGACATGCAAGCGTCTAATATGCACTTGCTCTCAAATGCAGGGAGCCAGCCCCACTTCCCTGGTGTGCACCACAGGCTCCATCAGTTTCCATCTTTTGGTCAAAATCTGACTTCCAGGAAGGCTGCCCTTTCCATTTCCACATTCCTGATGGTCCACAGCCCTGAGGACAGAGGCGACAGATCCAGGAAGAGAGGAATCAGGCTCCTTAGCTGACTTCAAGCCCTGATGCCCAAGGAGAACAGGGACCTACCCTCCTGGAAGGTTCTTCAGGCTTCGTCCCCTGAATTACTTCAGGATGGACACATCAAATCAAGCCTGCCTGCTCTCTTTACAAAAGCAGTGCACTATCTGGTGAGCCCTTTAGTAAGCCATGCACTAGCTGAAGTTAGGTCCAGAGTGAGAGGTTCTACTTTAGTAAAATGCAAAATGTGGTTCCATTAAAAATATCAATACAATGTGTGGACTTGGGGGCTGGGCTGTGGCTCAGCAGTAGAGCACTCACCTAGCATGTGTGAGGCCCTGGGTTCAATTCTCAGCACCACATAAAAATAAATAAATTAAATAAAGGTATTGTGTCCAACAACTACAACTAAAAACTAAATATTTAAAATAAAATGTGTGAACTTGGTGCCAAGGTGTATTTTAGCAGTAGATGCTTTGCCTAGCATGTGAGGCCCCGGGTTCAATTCCCAGGACTGGGGTGTGTGCAGGGGGCATGAATAAAATAACTGAAGGATGGACCACTAAGGAACACCACAATTTCAGATTGGACCCAAGACAGTGCAGTGGGGGAGGGTCCTAAGGTAGTGTGACCTCAGAGGGAAGCAGCTTCAGGAGAGAGGTGTTGAGCCACAGCAGAGGGGCAAGAGACAGGGCAATCAGGATCCAGACTGAGGTCAGCAGCTGGACCTGGCAGAGGTGTGACATGAAACATGGGTACAAAGGGCTTTTGCACCATGGTCCTTATGACCACACTTGCACTTGCATTTGAAATCACTGACAGGTGACACTTCCCATGCGATGACCATGGGGATTCCTGCTTGGGGTGGCAGTGGTATCTGCTGGCCCAGTGCCCCAGGCGTAGGGAGTGGGAAGAGCAAAGCTCCTCATGGCCAGAGGCAAGACGCAGGAGGAGTCCTGCAGTTGAAGAGGGGAGAGCTTGTCCCCAGTGCGGGCTCCAGCTGCAAGTGAGTGAGCTCTGGGCCCCAGCAGTGCTTATGGCCGACACTGCGGGAGACCAGGCTGGCATGTTCCCGCTCCTCCCCGCTGGCTTGACGTGGCGTCATCACAATGTGCATGTACATCAAACCATCACCCACAATTTTTATTTGCCAGTTATAGCTCAGAAAAAAATGAGTGAATAGAAGAAAATGAGAGTTTTCTTTACAACATAGCTGTCCTCGGGGACTGAACTCCGTTATTCTTAATTGCTTGTTTTGAATAATTACATAATTACTACGCTCAATGGTGTGGCAGGTGGAGTAAAGAAAAATATACTTCTCATCACCAGTTGGCACTATTTAAAAACAAATATATAAACATTATTCAAGCTGGCGCTATTTTAAATCGATAACATACACATTAAAATCCATAGGTTTTTGGCTAATCACCTCCCAAGTAAGTTTATAAAGTGGTGCTCAAAATAAATCAAGTACAAATATTACTGTGATTCGAAGAATAGTGAGATCTGGTTTTGAGAAGGCAAGACTTTGAACAGCTGCCTCCAACACCAAGGGACCATCCATATCTAAGGTCTTTGATGGCAGGTCTACCTCCCTGCTATCAAAGACCTTAGAAAGCAATGACTTACCATTCTTATCTTGACCTTGAGTCTCTCCTTCAACCATGGCCACTTCCTGCCTGCAAGGAAAGAGATAGTGAAGAGCCCCCGGGTCTCCTCTGATCCTCCAACGCCCTTCACGGAGGCAGTGCAGTTAGGAGCCTGTCTCCCCAGCCCTCAGAAAAGTGGGGGATTCCAGGCAAGGGCAGGAACCAGAGAGTGCCCCAGCTGGGAGTCCCAGGACTTACCATCACCACACCACACATTGCCACACACAGGGAGAACACACATAAGCGGGGGCAATGAGGACAACTCCAGGGAGACTGGCCATTTACCTCTCTGCTCTTCATGATGGGGCTGCAAATCTTAAAGGTGCTAAGAGGGCCCACAAATTCTCACAGACTTACAGCGGCACACATTAGAAAGTGTGGGCCGTCAGTGAGAGAATTGGAGGTTGTCCTCACGGGGACACCGAGAGAAGGCCTGGGGACGATGGGCTGCCAACACATCACCTTTATTCCCTTTCCACCCAGCCCCCTAAATCTAAGAGGAAGTATGGAAGCAGCTGAGGCACTACCTGTGCTGATCTTCACCTCAGAGGCAGCCAGTGCTCATAGAAGAGAGGTGCAGAGATGGGGCGGGGGGGCAAAGGAAGAAGTGCTCCAGAGCAGCAGGCCAAAGGAGGCCAATCCCAGCGCACGACCCTCCACACCCTCAGACAGACAGACACACACACACACACACACACACACACACACACACACACACTCGAGCCTGAAGCTGGAGAATGGCATGATAC
This sequence comes from Ictidomys tridecemlineatus, assembly GCF_052094955.1. Taxonomy (NCBI): domain Eukaryota; kingdom Metazoa; phylum Chordata; class Mammalia; order Rodentia; family Sciuridae; genus Ictidomys; species Ictidomys tridecemlineatus. The sequence goes on along the minus strand of NW_027523761.1, from coordinate 92,605 downwards.
TCACACAGCTGTGAATATAAAAATATGATCTGAGAATCACCAAAAAAGAAAGTGTATTGCCGGGTGCAGTGGCGCACACCTGCAATCCCAGCAGCTCGGGAGGCTGAGGCAGGAGGATCGCAAGTTCAAAGCCAGCCTCAGCAATGGTGAGTCACTAAGCAACTCAATGAGTTGTCTCTAAATAAAATACAAAACAGGGTCGGGGATGGGGCTAGTGGTCAAGTGCTCCTGAGTTCAATCCCTGGTACCAAGAAAGAAAAGAAAAAGTGTACTGTCAAACATGTTATTCCTCTGAGAATATATAACCTGTGAGTTTTTTTTTAAGAAAAAGGGAATGAATATGACTGTGCAGCCACATTTGAAGTCTGCAACATGCAAACCTCTGGGAAAGGTTGCAAAGAAGCTGGGAATGGAGAGCTCAGTTTGCTGCTCTCCAAGTTCTGAGGGTCTGGCCACAAATCCCAAACCCACCCAAATGCAGGTGAGCATGGTCGGCACATAGCATTGGCTTCCACTCTCACTTAATCCAGCAGGGCAATCCCTATCTAGGGGTCAGTTCCAGACAGTGGCAGTAATTCCAAATTCCCAGGAATGTGCTTGGATTTTCTTGGCTTGTGCTTTGAACTAAATTGTGTTCCCCTCAAGTTTCATATGAGGGCTGAACTCTTTGTCCACAGGCCTCAGAATGCTGTGGGCCTTTGCAGAGTAAAAATTCTGCTCAAACAGGGTCCTGTGAAGGGTCTCTCTTTCAATTTGCCTGGTATCACTATTAGAAGCAGACCCTGGGACACAGGAAGATGACACAGATGGTGGCCACCCAAAAGCCAAGGACAGTGAGCTGTGATTAGCCTTAACGACACCTTGATCTCAGTCTTCAGGCCTCCAGGACCATGGGGAGGTGGTTTATACCACCCCACTTGTCTGTGGCCTGTGCCACCTGGCCTGTGGCACTTTCTGTTACAGCCCCAGTGAACCAACTCAGACTGATCTGTGACACTGGGGCAGAGACACCCAGAGGAACTAGCTGAAGGCAGCGGCCAGCCATTTCCTCCTCCTCCACCTCCCTGCACCCTACCAACAGTCCTCCAGAGGACGACTCCGCAGACCACCTTGGTCATCTCAAATAAGGAGCCAGACAGGCCAGATGGAAAGTCACAGGCTCCTGCAGCTGCTCTGAACCCTTCACACCAAGGTGCCTGGACTCTATGTGAAGCAGAGCAAAAGAAACCGTGAAATTAACTGAAATGAAAAGACAGTGCATCATTTGTGTCCGTCAGTAATGAGGAGTAGGGAGGACGAGGGCAGGGAGTGTCTGAAATACGTAATGAGTTAAGTTTCTGTAGCAGGTACACTTCAAAATTATGATCTGAAACAAAAGGTGCAGAGTATATTTTCAAATTCCCTGAGGCCAGCAGACCCACCACCAGCCGGCACATTTTTTGCCACATGCACTCCTGATAGACACCCGGGAAAGACAGGCCTGGGTCTGAGCTCTGCTTCTCACGGCCCCCGGTGGTAATGCAGGACCACGTTACAAGAGGACCTAGAGAGTGTAGGTGACTCATCTCCCAGCTGACACAAGTGGCCAGGAGGACTAAGAAAACCCACGCAGCAGCAGAAGCACAGGCGACACGGGCCGGGCGCAAAGAAGAAAGGTGTGTTGGAGACGGTAAGAGGTGTTTGGGATCCAGAGCTCCTCACATCCAAGAAGAAGTGAAAGGCAACGTAGCTCAACACTGAACGCTGGGAACACAGCCTGCAAAGTCCTGAGACGAGAGGAGGCTGGTGTGCCCTAGAAGCGGCCTCACTGAGACATCACCACTCGCCTGTTCCAAGCACAGACTGAGGGCTTCTAGTGTACTCAGAGTAGTGCGGCCAACCCACAGCGGTTCCCACACGTCTCCTTCACTAAGAAGGGAAACTCCCTGATCCAGGCAGCCACTGCCCACGCGTCCAGCCTTCAGACCTGGACGCCATGTCCCTCCTGCCCCTGTTCCTCTCTCTGGGGACTGTTGGTCTCCCTCCTACCCCACTGCAATCCCAGGTCCTGCCACCTGCTTCCGGCCACTCCCTGCCCAGCCTCACTAGCCTCACTCTGCTCCACCTCTTGAGACCACCTTTTTACATGAATGAGACCTTGTGGCACAGACAGAATATTATTTAAGTTTATATTCTTTCATCTTTCCACTCCTCAACAGGAAAGACTGAAAAGATACAGAAAATTGGGGGTTCAAAATAATTAGAATAGCGACAATTTAGGGAAAAAAATAAAAGACTCTAGTAAAGATAAAACAATGATGTATGACTTCCTGCAAAGAGCGAAACATAAATTATAAAAGTGGTGACCGAGGACGAGCGGGAGGAGAGAGGAAAGGGAGGTAACTGTATCTCGATTGTGGTGGTGACAGGACTGTGTGTGTTTTTCTGAACTTATTAAACTATATACATAAAAGGTAAATATTATCGAATTATAGCTCCACAAATGAAAATTAAAGTCAAAGGCATTGAAAGATCTCATACAGTCCTTATTGGAAGTAAGAGTGAAGTTATGAATTAATTTAATGATATTCTGGTAAAAAAAAAATAATAGCCAAAATTTACACAGAAAGACATAGATAGAGTACACTCCTCTCAGGAGCACGAATCTGCAAATTTAACCAGGAAGAATACTGTCTCTGGCCCAGCAGGTGGATGACAGGCCACAGATGCGATGGATAGAGAGAGTAACAGGGCTCTGGTCTGCCTCAGCACAGAGCCAGCAGAATTCCTGGACTCTGGCTCCTGACCTCAACGGTGTGAGGAAGGCTAAAGAGGCCTGCCATGTCTTATTACCCTCTGATGGTAATCAAGACTGCTGCATCAGATGAGATGAAGGCTTCACTTATTTAACAAGAAAAAGGAGAAGATAAAATCTACTGCACACCTTACTCCAGCCCTGACTGACTGCAGGGCTGGCAGAAGGTGGCCTCAGGTACTGACTGACTGACTGCAGGTGTGTTTGGGAGCTGGCCTTTATGCATGACCATGTCTTAGAGTCAGGTCTGGCTCTATTGATTATGAAACAAAAGTCTTCTTTAAATTCCTTATTGATGCCTAAATTAAATGGCTGAAGGAGAAGCCCTGGTTCAGACTCTGCACAGATGGCATTACTGCTGCCTGAAACCAGAGGTTTGCATGTGTCACAGGACAGGCTCCGCCACCCTGCTGTTTCTGCGGATTCACATACCATTGGAACCCTGTGCAGAGAAAGTCACAGTGAGAGACGGTGAGAGGGCCCAAGCTGCCAACCTCAGCTGCCCTCCAGCAAGCAGCCTTCCCTTCCCTCATGAGGAGGAGGAAGTATCTGCCCCAGAGAGACAGACCAAGACCCAGGATGCCGTGATGAGGAAGGAAGCTGACAGCAGAGATACAGAAGCCTGTGTTCATCAAATCCACCAGGTGTTTCTGAGCCCGGGAGCCAGGGCCAGATATCGTGGGCCAGCGAGCTGTTTGTGCACTCTTATCTTCTTTTTTCCACTGAGGATGGGACAACTGGTACATCCAGGCAGTGGGACACATAGGGCTGGTGCCTGTAAAAGCAAGTGATCTGCAAAGGGAGATAAAGCACAAGAAGCAAAGTAAGTCCAGAGTCTCAGCTGAGATCTGGGCCAGGAGAGGGAAGTGGGCTGTGGAAGTGCCAGAAGCTGTGGGTGCAGAGGCACAGCCACCCTCCACGCACCCTCGCGAGCAGCCGGCAAGGTCCTTCAGAGGAGGCATGAGACTGAGCACCTCCAGAGGTGCTCCTGTCCATCAGCCCCCCCCCCCAGGTGGAGGAGTAGCTTTAAAGAGAAATGATTGGGCACCAGTGCCTGAGGGGAGGCTGGGCTGCATGGCTTGAAGAACACAAAATGGAGGCAGGACAGGGCGGAGGCTGAGGAATGAGTCTAAAGAGATGGACAGGAGCCAGTCCTATGCAGCTGGGGGTCCTGGTGAGGAGTGTGGGCTTCACTCTGAATGCAATGGAAGCTAATGGTCTTAAGCAAGGAAAGGGTGTTACTAGACATATTTTCCAAAGGTTCTCCTGGCTACTTCATGAGAAATAGGCTGAAAGAAGCCCATTGTAAACAGTCAATGGGGAATAAGCACCCTTTACTCCAGCTAACAACCCTGCGCGCGTGCGTGTGTATGTGTGTGTGAGAGTGACCTCACTAAGTTGCCCAGGCTGGCCTGGAACTTGTGACCCTCCTGCCTCAGCTTCCTGGTCCCTGGGACTACAGGCATGCATCATGTGGCTGGGACTCCTCCCTTTCCTTGAATAGCCAGTAAGAAGCAAGATGTGCACTAGCTCCGCCTCTCTGGCTGACAGGGCCACCTAACCTGCTCCCAGGGCAGAGGTGATCTCAAGGCTTGGCAGCTCCATAGCTCTGAGGGGTCCCGTGGACAGAGACTCTGAGAGTGAACCCAGGAAAAACGCCTGACAGTTCTGCTCACCGTTTCCTTTTCACTCCTCGGTTTTCCTTCCTGTTCTTCTTTGGATTCTTTCCCAGGCAGCTGGATGGAGACACATAAGAGGAGAAAGAAGACCATTACCCTCTCCAGATGCTTTAATCCCTTCTCCAACTTTCTTAACCGTGGAAATCTTCTCCTTTGGCAAAATACCTCTTTCTCTCTGCATTGACAGGGAGTCACAGAAGCAGAACATGGTTCAGGAATGAACCAAAGCTGCAGCTCAAATGGGGCAATGTCCATAGTCCGACATTTTAGATAGGCTCCAGGGTTGGTTGGGGTTTATCATGACCAGGCCAGCAAATTTCCTAAGTATCCACAGGGCTCAGGTGAATCACCTGGCAAGGTATGGAGACCCTGGCATAGGGAAGGTGCAGCTTCTCCCATAGCCCAGACGGAGCCAGCAGCTGGTCCTCAGCCCTGCAGGGCAAGGCCCATGGGTCCTGGCCCCTGAGTGGGAGCGAGCTTCTAAGTCATCTGAAGAGTGAAGCTGAGGTGAGACAAATCCTGTGACTTGCATGGTTAATGCAAAGGTTAGTTATGGGCCAAAGTCTGTGACTGGGCTACTCAAACTTTCTACTCCATTACCATCCAAGCAGCATTTCTTTGAATGCTTTTTCTCCTATGTCTCCCTGATTTACAATCTACTCTATTAGTCATTGCACCCAGATTTGACCATGACTGTGAGCATCGTGCATCTCTCCCTCAGAACCCACCCTGTACAAAGGCCAGGGCCCTCCGGGTCACGCCCCAGCCCTGGTCCTCGCCTCCACCTCTGTGCAGGTTCCTGCTTTCCGGCCACGTTGACCTTTCCTCCACATTGACCAACCCTGCCCTCCAAAGCCCTCTCTGCCTTCTCCAGCTTTCCCAACCATCACAACCTTTTTTTTTTTTTTTTTTTTTGCCAAAGTTCTCTGTCCTTCAACACTGGCCAACATCTGCTGATACAGAGCACATTTCAGAAACCAACCACGGAGAGCCAGTGCTGAGCAGCTTGAGGAAACGCTCCACCACCCCTGACTGTTACTGGCGCACCTTCCAGAAGTGTTTTGGAAATCGACGTGCAGGGCACTGAGCAGACAGCAGGATTTGCACCATGCAGAGGAAGTCGGGTTCTCGCCTTCCAGCAGGAGTGTTCTGATGTGGCTCTGGCATGGTATTCACAACCATGCACTGATGGTTGTCCCACTGGGCAGACATGAGGCAGGAGGTGCCTACCCTCAGTGACCTAGTTCTCCCATGGTTACTAGGGTCCAGTGACTTACCTACCAAAGAATATTTGTAATTTAAAATCAAAATGCAGGATCTGACAGTTCTTGGCACTGGAGCAACCTAACTGGAATGTCAGATCAATATGCTAATGAATACGAATTCTCATCACACACAGCTTAAATTTTTATTAAGAGGAACTCAGATAATGTAAAAATTGTTTGACTGGATTAATTAATCAGCTAATACTTTATCATTTAAAAAATAGATATTAAACTTTAAAATGTATCTTGGCCAAAGTTTTGGGATTATGGGAACTTTTTCAGACACTCTGCTTTTTTTACGCTTTTCTTGATTTTTCAAGTTTTCCGTGCTAACTTATGACTTCATAGAGCCATAAAGGAAGTCTCAGTGGGCAGCTCCAACATCAGCCACTGGCACCCGCTTCTCCAACTATTTTGAAGTGAAAGTAAAGACCAAGAGTAAAACTGTAACTCAAGGTGCGTGTCTGGGTATGAGCAAAGTGCTACACACCCCTACGGTAAGGACCTCGAGGGACTTCCTGGAGCTCACAGTGCCGGGAACCAAAGCCAAGGCAAAATGTGAGGGCGGGTTTCTAAATGACTCGGAAGGAAGACCTGGGGGCCAACCAGGAGGAAGTGAGAGTTCATCTCAACAAGCTGGAAAAGGATGGGGAGCAAGTTGTGGGTAGAAATAAACATGGTGGAGAGCCAGCTATTAGACAGGAAGGCTGTCGAGAAGGTGCTACATAGCCCTGGCAAGACCAGCCACGGGAAAGGGAAAGGACATAAGGAAATAAATAAGCAGAAAATTCAGAGCAAATGCTGCAGCCTGAGGACAACCATGAAAGATTATCATAATAAACACGGCTTGGAACAAATACCAGGAAAACCAAGTGTAGGAGGTGGCGCATAAGTGCATTTAGGGGCTCTCAAGGATCCAGCCCACGAGACAAATGCAGCCTCTGTTGCACTTCAGACAGTAGAAAACGTCAACTGCTGTCAGACCCTTTCATGAGATTAGTATGATCTCATTCCAAAAGGAGGCAAGGAGAAGAAAAATAATCACAGCTCAATTTGCTCATGAAAATGGATGCAGTAATCCTTGCTAAAGCAAAAGTCCACCAAATCTAAAGATGCAAAAATAATATATATCACAACCAAGTGGGCTCTGCACCAGAAATTCAAGGATAGGTCACCATCACCAACAAAAAACCAATTAACATAAAAAAAACTAATTTAACAGAAAAATTGTGAAGTTATATCATAGTTTAAAAAAATCCATTTGATAAGATTTAGCCCCCATTAGCCACAAATGTTCTCATCATGCTTGTTCTAACATGAAATGCTCTTGTTTTGATAAAGGCCATGGGCCACAAGTACACAGCAAATTCCGTGGAAACACCTTTGGGAGAGTTACTAAGGTTGGGACAGGACAAGCATGCTTACGAATACTGAAGCGAAATGACATTTAAAAAGAAAATGCCCAAGTGCTGTGGGCAGTAGAGCCGGGGTAGGTCCCTATCTGCACAGAGGGTGCATCCCCAGGCAGGAGCCCAGGCGCTGACCATCAGCAGTGGAGACGAGGTACTCAGTGAGGCTGGTGGGCAGTCGTCTCACAGAATCCAGCAGCACCCCAACAAGGGCGGCCAGAAACGGTGATCTCAGACTCATTGCCAACACTTATGGCATCTAGAACTCAACCTAAAAACGACTCAAGAAAGGAATGAAGCCTGAAACTTGGAGAACACACAAGAGGGTTGGCGCAAGTACTTGGCTGGAGGAGACTGTCTGCATAGGTGTCACACTTAGCCACCAAATTCAGCTGAATATTTAGTGTTGCCCCATCACAGTTCAAACTGATACTTTTGATAGGGCTCACGGGTCCAGTTTTAACCGACAGTGCTGAGGAGCAGCGAGAAGGCACACGTGAACTGGACACTGTTGGGCAGCATCAATACTACCCTGCCCTCCTGGCATAAGGACCGCCAAGCTTCGAGGGACTCTCACAGCTGCTGCCAGGTCTCTGGTGGCAAAACAGGTGCTGCCCAAAGGACCAGGAGGCTTTGGCTTCCCCTCTGACAAACAGAACTGTCTTTGTGTCAAGTTCTAGTGTCCACTCTGCAGCCTGGCAGAGGGCACTGGGGAAGCTTGAATGTGAAACTACTCACAAAGCCTCCTGGTGTCCGAGCTTCCCGAGTCAGTTCTCAAACCCTCATCCCAGCCACCCCACAGTTTTGTGTAGAGCTCTCCCCACTGGAGAACCCTCCAAATGGTTCCTATTTCCCACAGTGACTATGATAACAGTGACACTGGAGCAGGCACTGAGCATGCAACAGTTACACTATGAAGACAGTGTGTTGCTCATGAAAGGCTGCAGCAAAAAGAAATTGCACAGACATGGAGAATGCTACCTAAGGAAGCAGACCCAAGTACAGGCACTTGGCGCATAGTCTACAAAAAAGAATTACATTCAATGGGAAAAGAATGGATCTTCTAACTTGCAAAATCTGTCTTACATTTTGGAGAAAAGAAAGCTAAAACCCCACTTTATGCCATATGGTAATGGAAATTCAGTGTCTAAAGGGGAAGGCAAAAGCACAGACTCAGTGGAAGAAAACTCAAAATATTGACTCTGTGACCCAGTCGTGAACAGAGCTGGGGATGGAGCTCAGTGGTAGAGTGCTCAGGGCCTACTATGTGCAAGACCCTGGGATCCCTCCCCGCACCAGAAAACAAACATGAGGGGCAGGACTTTATCATAAATCCCAAAAGAATAACCTAGAGGTTCCCAAGAGAAGCAGAAGCCTACACCCCCAGGAGCACTGGGACTGAGTGTTTATGGAGACCCTTCATGACAGTCCAAACTGAAGCAACCCAAATGCTGTCGGTGGAGGATGCACACACATGCTCATATACACTTGCACATAAACAGACTCTGGTACATTCAATTTAAAAAAAATAGAGTAAGCTGTTGGTGCCTGTGGTGTGGCCAAGTCTCTCTGACGATATGGGAGAAAGAAAGCAGGCACAGAAGAGGTGACATCGAGTGCATCCACTCATAAGGATTCACACCCAGCAATAGAAATCACAGCAACATTTGGAGGTGACTGACCGGGGGAACACCAGGAACTCCCTGGGTTGACAGAAATCACAGACATTGTAACTGTGGGTGCGAGCACTCGTAAAAGTCAGCAAGTGTTATGGCGAACGCGCCATTTCACTATGTGCAAACCTTGCCTCAGTTCAGAAATCCACTCAAGGAAATGTATTTTAATAGACAAAAAAAAATAGAAACTATGAGATAAAAATTGATGGATTCACTACTCAGTATTCAAGGTTTCTGATCAACAACATGAAGTGAAGTGAAGCCATGCCTGGTAGGCACAGATGCTGGCAGTGGCCGATACACAGGGGTGTCTAAGGTACTCACAGAGCATGCGCCAATCACAAATGATGCAAGAAATCCTGTGGAGCACCGAATGTATAGCAAAGCACCTGTATCATCCTTCCTTCATTAAGAAGATGGGGCAGAGAAGAGCCCTACTCCCTAGGAACCACCTGAAACTGACTCTGGCTCCTTTAGCCCTGAGAGGTCATGGGGGACCTCCTGTGAGCAACTATGGAGATCCAACCCTTACTTCCCATGCTGGGGATTGAACCCAGGACCTTGCACATGCTGGGCACACACTCCACTACTGAGCCATGCTCTCAAAAAGCCGAGTTCTAATTCATGTTGTCTGAGGAATTCGGGCTGAGTCTGAGCCACCCAGGGCAGGATGGATTTTCTATGACTGGAACTTTCTTTCAGCTCTCATCTTTGTTCCACTAACAGGCACTGGTGGTGCAGATTAACGGGTTCATGTGATATTCCCACTCATCATGCAGTGTGCATTAATCACATCTGACCTCTCTTCTTGACACTTGCCTCCCATGCTGGACTGTCCTGTTTGAAGAGCTGGATGGTGGAGAGGCAGAGTGAAGGGATAGGTAAGGGGAGGCAGTGCAGAATGATGTCATGTGCATATGTGCATATAGGACAGGGAATGTCACCTTTATGCATAGATAAAGAGCCAATCCTAAATTAATATATGAACGAAAGGAACTCTACTGGAGGAAGGAGAATGGGGGAGAGGAGGAGGAAGAGAGAAATCGGGGAATCGTGAACTGAAATTGAATTCTATGCATGTGTCAGCTGGATGAACCAGTTTACTATGTACAACTATAAAACTCTAATAAAAAAAAATGGAAAAAAGAAAAGCTGGTTCACATAGACATCATAAGATATCTAAGATGATTAAGAACAATAACCTAGCAATCTACAAGTCAGATTTTTGTCTGGATTAAGAAACTTCTCTGCTCTTTCTAGTTGATTAAGCAAGGTGTGCATACACATCTTCCTCGAACAGATGGATCGAAAGGCAGAGAATCCTGCATTCTAGATCTGACATGTGCACCAGTTAGAGGTCTGCCAAAGAAGACCCTCTGCCTTCTGCTTAGCGTTTGTCATACAGACGAGCAGCAAGCTTAAGGCTGCATTGCACCTATTATTCCCCTTTGGGAACCAGAGGCCGGTTTCCAGAAGGCGTGGGGGAGGCACAGCCCAGCCTCCCAGGACAGGAGCCCTACAGTCCCACATGAATTCCCTTCCCCATCTAGATTATCAGAGAGGTCCCATGGGCTTCGGGCTCGTGTCAAAGGCCGGAAACCATCTCTTAGAACTGTGAAACTAAACCCTCTTCTGACACATATCACCAAGGAAAGGAAGCAACCCTCCAGCCATCTACTGTGTGATTCCTACTGCAGAACGTTCTGGAAGAGATAAAACTATGGAGCCAATGAAAGATCAGTGGTTTTCTGGTGGGAAGGGAGGAAGAGTGAAGAGGTGGAGCACAGTGATGTGCCCTGCAGGGTGCTGTGTGCATGATACGCATTCGCCCAGACCCACAGAACATACGTCACCGACCGTGGGCCCGAGTGAAAACTGTGGACTCTGAGTGACAATGAGGTGCCCTGGTCAACACTGTTACGTGTGCCACTCTGACAAGTGCTGACGACGGGGAGGCTGTGCGTGGGTGGGGTAGGAGAGCAGTTTCATGGGATGTCTCTGCACCTTCCACTCAATTTTTCTGTGAATCTCAAATTTCTCTTAAAAATAAAGTCTGTTAAAAAATATTGGAATTCTATGGTCTGAAGGTGTCCCCAAACTTCACCTGTAGGAACTCAGTCCCCAGTGCAACAGTGCTGGGGCACCTTCCAGAGGTGACTGGATCCTGAGTCCTCTTCCCTGTGAACACATCAGTGCACTGCTGGGGCAAGGACTGGTCACCAGGGAGTGGGCCCTTGAAGCAGGAGGAGCGGCCTCTTCCTTCTCTCTCCCGCCTGCTCACACGACCTTCCTCCATGAATGGACACACCCTGACCTTGGACTGCCCAGCCTCCAGAGCTATAAGAGATAAATCTATACTCTTTATAAGTCTCAGAGATTCTCTTACAGCAACGGCAAAGCCGGGTGAGACAGGGAGGCAGCAATGTCTCCTCTATGGGGCCAGTGAGGATTTGGTCCACCTACTCAATGCTGGGCACCCACTGGCACTTTCAATGTGGCCTATATTTGCTGTCCATGCCACTGGATTGGAGTGGCAGAGCAAGGGCTGGAGAGGGGTGGGCAGTCTTGAGCTCTTTGGTTGGATGAGTGGGTGGGGGGCTATTGGGTCCCAATAAAGAGAAGTACGCTACTGATAAAAAGCAAAGGAGATTCCACTGATAGGGTGGGTGTTTCCTGTGACCTGCTTCCTCCATCTGGCAGCTGTGGTGAGATTCTGTGGTGGCTACAGGAGGAGCTGGGATCCCAGGAAGCCCGCCCAGAATGCCCTGCTGCTCCTCCTGCCTTGACTCCTCCAGTTTCAGACATATAGGACCCTCCCACCCTGTGGCTTTGCTGATGGACAGGCACCTGGGAGAGGCCAGGGCAGCCTTGATTTAGCTGAGGGGCATAAGCACATCCTCCCCTCCACGGTTGGGATCTGAATGACCAGCGAACACCAGGACAGCCCCGGGGGACTGCATTTACTTTCCCTGCATTCTTTTTATTTCCGTTGATCCGGTGAGTTTCAGCTCTTCGCCATCTAACGTCTGGTTGTCTTCCCTCGGCCTCTCCCTGTTGCTGCATCTCGTCATGAGGATAGACACTCTCCCTAACCTGTGGGCCACATTGCATCTCTTTCCATCTCACACATGTCCACCATCTCACCACTTCCCAAGGGCCTCTGAAGGCCTTTCATCCCCAGTTGGTGAATCTCATTTTTAACTTCTCCCCCATGGGAGTCCACCCTTCCAAATATCCTCCAACGATGGACAACCAGTTTTCACTTCCTGCAGAGCTCTACCCTCCAATCGCTTTCCCAGTCCCCAGGTTGTCCCTGTGTTTGGACAGTCTCTGCATTGCTAAGCCTGCCTCCCATGACAGCACCCCCAAAGGCAGATGCTCAACACTCCTTCCTGCCATCCTCCCTAAGAAGCACCTCCCTCCTGTTCTCCTGTTTCTGCATCTACCTGACCTGATAAGAGCGGCTACTGTGGTCCTGACAGATGGCATCTAAATCACATGCTGCTTCAGCTCCTCTCAGAAGAGCCGACCTGGGCGAGCTTCACTCCTCCCAGTTCCACTTCTCAGCTACAGGATCTCCATTGTCTGACCTACAAGAGCGTGAGCATGCATGATGCTTTCCTCAGGACCTGTGCACTGGGCTTCACAGCCATCTGCCCTGCTCCCGTTCTCCCAAGGGCGAGCCTGCTGGGCCACACAGGCAACACCCTGGGCACATGCTGAGTTAAACTTTGAGCTGGGTCCTGTTGTCCCTCCCACCTACACAAGCTCAGTGTCACCCTAGATGGTGATGATCCTGCTCCATCACAGCCCTTTGGTCTTTTTAAGAAAGAGGAATTTACTGTAAGGCCTGGTGGAAAACCAAGAGACAGCTGTGCCCTTTACCATGGCCAAGAGAGATGGTGTGGGTCACACAGTGGACACTCTTCTGTCTGGCTGGATGACCAGGACATCAAAATGTGGACAAAATGACCTGAAAGATCCAGTGTTTTTAGGCAATGAGAGAAGTACAAAGATGGAAGGGAAAGAATTCAGAACAAGCAGCTGTAGGATGGGCAGTAGTCACAGGGGAACCCCAGCAGCCTCCACCCTCCTTGTCCCACCACGCACCAGCTCAGCCCTGGCCCAGGGGCTCCCCACTGGGCTCTGTGTCTGGAGGCTAAGCCCACAGTATCTCTGCCCTTCCTGGTCTGGTGGTTTGAGAGTCCCTGTCAAAACCCGGGTCAACACTTGTCAGTAATGGCTCTGGGCGGTGAGACCTGCAGAGGGGGTCTGGTCATGGGGACATGGCCCTTGTGGAGGGTTGCCTGTAAGGGCGAGATCTCTGGCTCCTCCTGACCATGCTGCAGCACTGACTCTGCACCACACTCAGACTTCCCAGAACCAAGAAGAATAAGTCCCTTTCCTTGTATGCCACAGATCTGTGGTGTTCTGCTGCCGCAGCAGGAAATGGACTACAAGACTGGTCATTCTTATTACCTAGGGCCATGATGTCTCCGCTCCCCCGGCCACCTTCCAAGCCCTGCTGCTCTGTATTCTACTGAAAGTGTCCCCACAGTCAGAACTGCAGCGCTAGCACAGATGTCGCTTCTCCTGCTGGAGCACTCTGTGAGGCCAGGATCTCTAGCACAGTTGCATGAGGCTTCGCCTGAGCCAAACAGTCCTGGGGCTGTTCAAGGACAAGCTCCTTAAGACCAAAGGGGCTGAACAAGGGAGCTTAGGGAGACAAAACCGCCTTTGCGCCTGCATAGCCACCAGCTGTTCCCCTTCACACCCGTGCCCCTTCACACCCGTGCCTCTTCACACCGGTTCCCCATCACACCTGTGCCCTTTCACATCTGTGCCTCTGTACAATCACCATGCTGTTCCCCTTCACACCTGTGCCCCTTCACACCTGTGCCCCTTCACACTTGTGCCTCTGCACAGTCACCATGCTATTCCCCTTCACACCTATGCCCCTTCACACCTATGTCCCTTCACACCTGATCCCCTTCACACCTGTGCCTCTGCACAGTCACCATGCTGTTCCCCTTAAAACCTGTGCTCCTTCACACCCATGCCCCTTCACACCTGTGCCCCTTCACACCTATATCCCTTCACACCTGTTCCCCTTCACACCTGTGCCCCTTCATATCTGTGCCTCTGCACAATCACCAAGCTGTTTCCCTTCACACCTGTGCCCCTTCACACCTATGCCCCTTCACACCTGTTCCCCTTCACACCTGTGTCCCTTCACACCTATGCCCCTTCACACCTGTGACCTTTCACACCTGTGCCTCTGCACAGTCACCACGCTGTACCCCTTCACACCTGTGCCCTGTGCCTGAAATCTGAAATCTTCACAGCCAGACCAGGACAGGATGTCCCCTTCCGCTTTTTGAATCCTGGTTACCCACCAAGCTAGGGCCTGGCCGCTCTGAAGCCCAATCCTGGTGCTCTTCTAGGCCCTTTGTCCCCACAGAGCACAACTGAGTGGTGGCAGGAACCTGCCTTGGGGAGGTCGGGCTGCAGAGAAGCCAGCACAGCAGGGCAAGGCAACAGGGCAGGGCACAGGAAAGCTGGAGTCAAGCTGGGAGGGACCCACCCTCAGGAGCTAATCCTGCAGCTTCCCACCACCACTGCACTGCAGGGGAAAGCCTGAGATGATTCAGATTCCCAAACAGTTGAAATCCAAAGCTCTCTGGATGGGAAGTGTGGGAGCCCAAGGAGAAGGTCAACCAAAGGCAGAGCTGGGAACCTTTGCCGGCCCAGGCACGGCCACTCTGGGTCCCACAGTTCACCAGAACATGGCTGAGTTGGATCTGTATCCTCTCGCTGCTGTGATGTTTACAGAGTAAGTGACGTCCATGAAAGTTCCCAAAGAGGCTGCCAACATGAGCGCATTTTAAAAACAATATACAAAGGGGGAAATTGAGAAAGGGAGAACCCCCTTAAGTCTCAGCATTCCAAAGCAGATCCTCACTCCCCTGGACCTCCTTGAGAATTACCTGTGCCTTAGTGCTGGGGTGTCAACAAATGTTTCAGGGACTTCACAGAATGTAAAAAAGGCATTGTCCTTGTGGTCAAATCATCCATAATCTAAAGGACTCACACATGTAGAATCACAACAGCGGACAGCCTGTGTTCAGTGTTGTAGCTGGACACAAACTGTCTCCAAGAAAACTGAAAGAACAATTTCTGGCAACAGCCAGGAAGATGAAGCATTAGATCAGAGCATTGCAGAATGGATGTTTGGACAAGTTGACTGGAATTAACTTTGAAGCAGGAGACCTGCCAGCCAGGGAAGGCACTTGAAATCAGAACCTCAGCCAGTGACCAGGGTGACAACAGTACAAGATGCAGGCAACATGTTATGAGAGAAAGGGCAAAAAGGCATATTTACTTAACCAGCTAGGCGCACTTTCTTCAAGTCCCTGCCACGTGCTGAGCCCCAGGGAGATGGCTGGGCTCTCAACAGGTGCCTGTGGACATTGGTCTGCCAGGCAGGAGGCACCAAGGGAGGGGCTGCAGCAAAGCTAGTGATGGAAGCAGCAGCCAAAGGAGAAGGAGCAGCGTGTACAGAACCTGAGAGCAGAGCCAGGGTGTGGCCGCCCGAGAGCTTAGCTAAGGGAAGGAGGCAGCCTGGAGCACAGGAACCGTGCAGAGGGGGATCCTGAAGGGCTTGGGGAGAGGGGACCACAGAGAGGATGCCACAACGCCAATCCTTTCAGAAACATGTAAGGAGGACTGGGCCTGGTGTCCACATCTGTTCTACCACCTCAAGACATAGAAGCGAGAGGACTCAAAACCCACCGAGCAGAACCACTCCTTGAAAGTATGTACCTGCGTGCTCTGCCTCCCCCTTCTCAGGCTCCTGGCCATGCATTTTATTGCCAACCCCAGAGGCTGGTGGATTGGAGGTCAATCCTAGACCCCAGGTAAGAAAAAAAGAAGGAATGGAGAGACTCAAGTGGCAGTGGTCTAGACCTGCCTGAAAAGATACAGATTCAGACTGTTAAGTTTCAATTTCAGATGAACATGAATTGCGTTTCATGTCAGTACCACCCACAAAAAAATGCCCAGGATATCACACGAGGTGCAATACCACAACAGCAAAACCTGCCTGATATTCTGAAATTCAGATTCGACCCATCATCCGCTATCTTCATGGTCGGCACCTAGCGCTATCTGCACCTAGCACCCCACCATGGCTCCATAGCTGGAGTGGCCATTTGCCCTTCAAGGACACTGCCCTCAGAGCAGACCTCTGTGGCACAGCCTGGCCCACCTGCCCTGCCTCCTCCTCCCTCTCCTTCTCCCAGGAAGGGCGGTGTCCCAGCCAGGACTCACCTGAGCTCTCTCAGGAAACAATTTCCCATCCTCCCACAGGGCTCTGCTTCTCAGCTCCAGCTTCACTCCACCGGGCAGTCTTGACCAGAGCAACGCCCTGCAAAACGCGCAAGGTCCTCGTGGCATCTGACCACTCGCTTGACCTCCTGCCAAGTGCTGGCTGCCGGGGGAACGGGCAGGAGCGAACAAGCAGAGATGGCCCTGAGGGGAGGGGAAAAGAACCGTGTGCACATGCAAGAGAGTTCATGCACACGCACAGTTACAAGGCATGGGCAAACCAGGGTGCACAGCAGCGAATCTAAGACTCAGCTGTTTGCTTCAAAGAAATTCCAGGCTCAAGACAGACAGGGTAGGTATCTGCCTGTTCCTCAAAAGCCTGAGAGCTCAAGACTCCCAAATGCCTTTCCTTCCCAGCACATAAAAAGAAAATATCTTCTTAGGCAAAGGGAAAAAATAAAATTTATTTTTGTGGCTCTGGCCATGAAAATCAAATCACATGTCGGAGCCCCTTTCTCCAAATCTGACACTTCTAATGACAAGATGGGAAGAGAAAGGAGTGTATATATGGGGCACACTGAGACCTTCTGCAGTAGGTGGAGGAGCATCAGCTCTCCTTCCAGCTGTCACCTCCAGGGCTGATGTGGCAGGAGGAAGGATGCAGAGCCTGACTGGCCTCCCTCCATCTGGCCTGTGCTTCCTGCCAGGCCGCCCACTGGAGCCACAGTGCAAGCTGGTCCTGATGATAACGCCAAGGCCCCACCATCAAGGGCAGGAGATAAGCCAACAGCTGACTGGGCCGTTGCTCTCAGGGGAGAGAAGCCCCTCTAGCAGCCTCCAGCCTGGGAGGTGCTCCGCAGGTAGCAACTCCTGCAGGATTGTGCCAAGGCGAAATCCATTTGCGGGATTGAGAAGCTGCAGCTGGTCCACTTCAGCTCTTTCCCCCAGGGGGAGACTAGAGCTGAGGAGTTTCAACTGTTAGCCAGTGGCAGAATGCAAGGATCTGAAGGACTGCATCTCATCAGTTTCACGCTGTTCCTTTTTGTTGTTGTTGTTGATCGCAAATGTGAGAAGATGAGGCAGAAGCAGTGCCTGAGTACTTTGATTGCCCCTCTACAGCCCTCTACAGCACACCTGGGCTCAGGTCATGGTTCACTTGAGTCATACCTGAAAACCAGCACACCAAGCTCCACTGCCGACTTTCTCACAAGTGCCAGTTATCCAAGGACCCTGTCGGGGTGCAGATTCTGATTCTGCCTGATGAGTCAGCATTCTCCTTTGTGACAGGCGCCTGGGGGATGCCTGCAGGTCCTGCAATCACAAGGCACCTGGTCAGGTGTGCTGCCGGGTGGTCCTTGAGCAGCAGCAGCAGCAGCACTGAGACCACGCCTCAGATCGGCTGGGTCAGAAACCCTGCTAGGCAGTGCTCCAGCTGCCTGCTAGAGTGCAGGACCTCAGGCAGCCCTCTTTTTCACACATGACTCCTCAGTCCCCAAGGCTCCGCTAAGCAAGACCATAGCTGCAGGACAGGCCTGCTGCAGCACGGAAGGCCTGGGGGTCATGCAGCATCTCACACTAGCTGGAACCCAGATGGGGAAGGATGGTACTCAGCTCCACTACCACCGACTGAACAGCCAGCCTCCCACCTGCCTCATCTGCTCCCTTGCATGGCCACCTCCATCCTGCAGGACGCTTTGCCAACCATGAGGCCTCAATCCTCTGCATTTCTGCTTGGTCTCTGTCTGGGCTCTTGTCCACTGGCAATTGAAGGCTACCCCGAAAGACAGAATCACCTCCATCTGCCCTGACAGCACTACCATGTCACCCTGGGTCTCAGTGCCAGATGTCTAGTGAGATATGCTTCTTGCTTACTAAATTACTATATGCTTGGTGTGGGAAAATCTAGAAACTATAAGAGAAAAGAAAACCTCCAGAATCCTACTACCCCAAAATAATCCCACAGACCATTACTTCCTAGGCCATTTTTTGTTGTCAAGACATAATATTCATATCATTTTATGGGTAGAGTATGATAATTCAATATGTGTTATTGAGACATAATATTTGTATCATTTTATGAGTTTGAGTATAAAAATTCAATCTTTGCAATCACTACAGTGATTTAATCAGGGTGATTGGCATGTCCATCTCCTCACACGTTCCTCACCTGCCTGGTAGACCTTCCAGCAACCACCCCATCTCCAAGTATATCCACAGCCCTCTGAGAGCGCCTGAGTACTCTGATGAGCACCCCCACAGCCCTCTGAGCATCCAAGTACTCCATAGCCCTCTCTGAGCACCTGAATACTCTGATTGCACCTCTGCAGCCTGCTGTGAGCTCCTGAGTACTCTAATTGTACCTTTGCAGCCCTCTTTCAGCACCTGAGTACTCTGATAAGCACCTCCTCAGCCCTATCTGAGCCCCTGAATACTCTGATGAGCCCTCCACAGCCCTCTGTGAGCCACTGAGTACTCTGATGAGCACCTCCACAACCCTCTCTGAGCTTCTGAGTACTCTGATGAGCACCTCCGTAGCCTGCTGTGAGTGCCTGAGTACTTTGATTGCCCCTCTACAGCCCTCTCTGAGTACCTGAGTTCCCTGGTGAGCACCTCTGCCACCTGCTGTGATCACCTGAGTACTCTGACTGCACCTCTGCAGCTGACTGTGATCACCTGAATAGCCTGAGGAGCACCTCTGCAGCCTGCTATGAGCACCTGAGTACTCTGATTGCCCCCTCTGCAACCTGCTGTGAGCGCTTGAGTACTCTGATTGCACCTCTGCAACTCTGTCTGAGCACCTGAGTACTCTGATGAGCACCTCTGTAACCCTGTCTGATCACCTGAGACTCTGATTGCACCTCTGCAGCCTGCTGTGATCACCTGAGTACCCTGATGAGCACCTTTGCAGCCCTCTCTGATCACCTGAGTACACTGACTGCCCCTCTGCAGCCTGCTGTGAGTACTCTGATGAGCAACTCTGTGGGCACCTGCACAGACCCAGTTGTTCAAATATTTCCAAAGTGGAGCTCATCTTTGCACAGTCTTTTCATACCATCATAGATGTTTTCAAAGACCACTTTCCTCCTGGATTTATTGAGGCATACTTGATATACAAAAGAAGAATATAATTAACATGTGCAATTCATTGAGCTGTATTAAACATCCATTTCTGTTACCACAATCAAGATAATGCACATAGCCATCACCTCTATAATTTCCTTGTGTGTCTGTGCTCTTCTGCTTTTATTATTGAGCACCTCCACAGAATATGTAACATGAGATCTGCCCTCTTAACAGACTGTTAAGTGAACAATGCCCTATTATTAATCATGAGCACTATGTATAACAACCCACCTGTGGGATGGGAGCCAACTTTGCAAACCATATATCTGATAAGAGGCCAATTCCAAAATATGTAAAGATTCATTCAACTCAGTAGCTAACCATATAAACAAGCAAATAAACCCCAAGTTTAAAAATTGGCGAAGGACTTGAGCAGACATTTCTCCAAGAAGTGGCAGGACTGTCCAGCAGGTGGGTGCCAGAAACTCCTGTCACCAGTCACTGGGGAAACACAAATGGGTGGCATTGTGTTAAGTGAACAAGCCAGGCACCCAAGGATTGGTACTGCGCGGTCTCACCCGTGTGGAATCTGAAGTTGATCTCACCGGTGAGACTGCAGTAGTGGTCTGCAGGGGCTGGGAAGGCCAAGGGCAGGTCAGAGAGGGTACAGGGTGGCTGAAACACTAGAAGGAGAAACAAGCTTGGAAGTTTGCTTTTTTCACAAGGAGAGCATGGATAAATGATATGTTTTATATATTTCAAAGTAGCTAGAAGAGAGGATTTTGAATTTTCTTTCCACAGAGAAATTATAAATGTTTAAAGTGATGAAAATTGACCCAATTTGATCATACATGTATTGAAATATCGCACTGTGTCCTGTAAACATGTATAGTTATTATGTGTCAATTAAAAATAAAATAAAGCATATAAAGAGAAAAAGTCATAATGCTACATTTATAGGATGATTATTATAAAATACATCCTAATGTCATCACTGATAGATGTAAAGCATCCCAATGTACAATCATTCGTCAAAAAAACAAGTAGTTTTTGCAGTATTTTCAGTTTTTCTATTATAATAATGCTGAAATTAATGTTCTTATCAATAAATCTTGACATGATATCATTGACAATGTTTAAGATTTTAAATATTAGTTGGAAAATTTGTCTCCATAAAAAACTAGATATTTGGACTATTAAATCTGCATCAGCAGCTGCGGCACTCTGACCCAGCCACTTGGGCAGGCAGGGCCAGCCGGAGTGACTTCCTCTGGACCTCCCTCCTTGTGTTGGCATTTGCAGGTAACAGAATCAAAATTCCCTATCCAAACCCAAACCTGATGCAATTATTTCATTTTCAAGGCATGTTTAATAAAATGAGAATCAGTCATTAGAAAAGCCAGCATCCCAAGACATTAGATGTTTATTTTCAAATACCTAAATGTTGCTTGACGAAATTTAAATTCTACTACATTTATAATATGAAAGAAAGAAATTAGCTCGGGTTTGAGGAATAAGAATGAAGATTGGTTGGTTTTCATCTCATGCTGTTATGCTAGAATTCGGGACCCCCAAAAGACCACCAGAGACCAAGATCGATGTAAGTAGCAAAAAGACGTTTATTGCAAGCTAGCTCATCCTCTGCACGCACACAGCAACTGGTGACGCTGAGAAGCCCCGAGCCCAGGGTTTTCAGCAGTTTTATACACTCTTTGGGGAAGGCAGAGACTTCACATACATCATAGCATCTCTTAGCAAATCATCACATACCACGGGAAAATCATAAAACAACTCTTAACATTGATTAGCACATTCACTGGCGGAAACAGGCTGGGTAGGGGTGATTGGTTAGTACAAGAGGGGGATTCGTTTGAACTGATTGGTTTAAGCCTCGAGGGGTGTACACACTAAAGTACATGGTTTCCCAACATGTTATCAACCACCATAAACTACTGAGAGGGTCATCTGGCATCCCAGGTATTTTCCCTGTCTCATGATTGGAGGTTGCTAGGGGGTTGATATGGGTCCCCACCTAGCCTGACTGAGTCAGGGACACCTGGTGCAGCAGATCTCTCCTGTTATTTGTAGATAAACAACTCAGCGGGGTGGGTACGTGCTCTGTGGGTCTTTCCAAGGACAAGGGTCACGCCCCCTTCCTTGGACAGGCTTTGCTCTGAGGTAGAGGCTGGTTTCTCAATGCTAAAGCATATTCTAATGCGCCTGGCAGACACTTGCCTGGACCTGTGGGCACCGTGCATTTGCCGGGCACAAGGAAGGTCCTCTTGTGACAGGTGACCTACTGAACTGGGACTGGAGGTGCTGCCTCGCCTGCTTCCCGCAGCAGCTGCTCACCGCCAGGAACCGAGAGGTGCAAAGGCCAGAGCTGGTAGTGCTGGGCACAGGGAGGTCTGACTCCCCCACTGGTATCAGGACTGGCGAGAGAGGCAGGCTGGTTTAACTCATTGTGCAAGACCCGAGACTTCCTCCTGACCTTCCCGCAGACTCTGGGCCTTCCCTAGTACCTACCCATCATGAGCAATTCCCACGAACTCCACCTCCACTCGCTCTCCCTCAGCAGTCTGTTGAGTGCAGGGATGTGTCCCAGCATTGGTTGATAAACTCAACATGTTCTTCAATGCCCCGAGGGTTTTGATTTCAATTCTACGACACCAGGAACTGGAACTTCAAAAGATTCTGATGTTTACAGCCAAGTAGACTGGAGGTTAATCTGCAGAAATTGACAGTGTTTACTTAGTCATTTATTTTGGATTTGGTGCCTATTACTTAAGAGGGGTTTGTAGTAAATATCTGAATTGCATTAAATTACATTGAAATCTTAGTTTTTCAAACGTGTAATCCTTAATGGAGGGAAAATATCAATATAATCCACTGTCATACAACCAAGGTGCATTCACTTCTCATTAGCAATCACAGAAGTGCAGAGGGGACTTGGCTCTGCAAATCAGGAGGCAGGATCCCTTCACCTCTGGCCTTCAGAAGAGCAGACAAATCTAATGTGGAACTTACATATCATAGCCACTCTGTCTCATCCCACAGAGAAGCAGCATCTTCTTTAAGGCAAAGTATGCAAATCTCCCATTTCCTTCTTTGAGCTTTATTTTATTTTTGGCTGACATGCAATAATGAAATCATTTATCTCATAGAAGCTACGACTAGAATATGGTCACCAGAGGTGGGGTGTCCAGGAAGAGGGTGGGGAGGGTTGGTCAGTGAGTCCAGCATTTGTCAGGAGGAATAAGTTCTGGCTTCCTCTTGCACAATAGGGTGACCACAGTTAACAAGAGTGTCTATTTGAAAAAAGCTAGATAAAGGATCTTGAATGCCCTCACCCAAAAACAAGGTGAATGTTTAAAGTGACAGATGTGCTAATAGCCCTGATTTTGTCATTACATGATGAATGCAGGTATCCCTTTGTTCCTAATGCTGCATTCTGGAACCCCAAAGTCCTGTGGTCCACGTATTCCCCAAGGTCACCAGTGGCTCTGCATCTCACACCACCCCTGAGCAGGCATTAGGGCAGTGATCCACCTGGTAGAGTGGGTCACAGCCTTGGTTCTTGACCCACAGGTCTCAGAGCCTATTCCATAAGTCACAGGAAAGGAGAGTGACCCGGCAGGAAGCTCAGGCCAACCTACCATGGCCAGCAGGAGAATGACCAAAGCCGGGCTCAGCCTGATGGAGACAGCCTCCTGCCCTGGCCAAGAATCAGGACCGAGAAGGTCTGACAGGACACTCTGCATGGTGCTACAGATGTGATCTGCTTCCCCCTTGTGTGGAAAGGCTCCAAGGTGTGGATCCAGCACTGACCATAGGACAGACTCCCATGCCTCCCTGAGTAAGGCCAGCACTCCTACCTATTGCAGTGACTTCCTCAGGACCTCCCTCACATCCACTTCCCTCCCTCATTTCCCAGAGCTCTGGTGGGATTCCTTCCTCAGGGAGCCTCTGCAGGTGGGCGGAGGCTCTGCAGGTGGGCGGAGGCTCCCTCCAGAGGCCTGTCTGCATTTGTGCAAAGGCGAGGGGCAGGCAGTAGGCTCACGCGCGTACCTGCCTGAGTCTGAGCATGTGCACAAATGCCCATGTCTTTACATTGTCATTCACTGGCTGCAGAAGTTGGGTACAGGGACATTCCCTGGAGGTTGCTGGGGTCTAACCAGGGGCAGTGCTAGACCTGGGCTTCACCGCTGAGCCACATCCCAGCCCTAAGCGGAGGTAGGTCTAGTCAGAACTGGCTGCAGAGAGTTCCTCTTTCTGGAGATGCTGGCCCCCGAGAGAGGTCCTGGAGAATGACAGTGGCTGGGGAGGGTCGTCACCTCCTCTCTCATCACCTCGACATTGGTATTTGAGCCCATTAGCTAGATAACATCAGTGGGGAGGCGAGGCAGGAAAAAGGAATGCACAGCTGTGTGTGGGCCTTGTTCTACCCCTTGGTGGCCATGAGACCTGAGGTCACTTGCCCACCCACAGCTTCAGTGGCCTCATCTGTCATGTGGGGGACTGAGTCGGAGTAGCTTGGATAATTCCAGTAAGACTGAAGGAGCACCCAAACTATGATCATCACTACTATGCAGCGACTCATGGGGGTTTGCCAGCAGTAGGCCACGTCAACCACATAGTCAGCACAGTGACTGTGGGCTCTAAGTAACAGACTAGCTCTAGAATTATTCATTCATCGTCATAATGTAAATGATAAAAATTTGATTAAATTTTTAATCAATGATTAAAATAATATTGGTTGGATGCCATCAGTACACCAGGCATCAAGTCCTATGGTACGATAGTGGAAAATGGATAATCTTCTAGGACAGTCACACATACTATCCTCATAGAACTGAGGAGTCACAATCACATATTGCAAATTCTTTTATGAACAGATATGAAAATTGATGACGAGTAGGTTCATGTGGCCTGGCCAGCTGCCAGAACAGCCTCAGAACAGGGCAGTGTGCAAACCTGACTGATTCTTAGGCTGAACCCTTAGCAGTTGAACCAGCCACGGAGGGTTCCACTACACAAAGCCAAGAGCAGACTGACCCTCATGAAACGTGGGTTCACTTCTGGAAGAATCTAAAATGTCACTCAAGGTGATAGTCCTTATACACTACACAAAAGATCACAACAGTCAGATGGAGACATCAAATGAAATCAAAGACCAATGTGACTTACAAATAGAGACACACACACACAAAACAAACAAACAAACAAAAAACAGCAAAAATGCTAACAAGCCAAATCCAGAGCAAGACAGATGCAGTAAGAACTAGAAAAGGATTCTATACTACGAGAGGAGGGGTTTATCTCCCAAATGCAGCAGTGGCCGACATGTGAAAGGTCAATGGATAAAGCAAGTGGCATAATTAAAAAAGGGAACTTCCTCAGTGTGTGAAGACCACCCGTGAAAACCACAGCCGAGGTCACACTGGACTGACAGACCCAGCTCCCCGCAAGGACAGGAATGAGGCATGCAGGCCAGCATCCACCCCTTCCACCTGACACTGCTTGGGAAGTCCTGGTCATGTTACGAGCACCGAAGAAAACAGAAGCTTCCACCATGGAGAGGGAAAAGAAGACCACCCACATCCATAGGTAACACGGCCTCATAGGTAAAAACAAAGCAAAGTTACAAAAAGGACATAGGGAACAAGTTATGCTAGATAAGCGAATTTAACAAAATCCCAGAGGCTATTTTTTTGTGTTCTAATTAGTTATACAGGACAGTAGGATGCACTTTGAGCCATCATGCATAAATGGAGTACAACTTTTTTTCTTCTGGTTGTATCTGATGTCAAATCACACCAGTGGTGAAGTCAAATATGTACATCGGGTAATAATACCTGCTTAATTCTACTATCCTTCCTACCTGTTTTCCTTCTCTCCTCCCTTCACTCCCTCTACCTAATCTAAAGTCTATTCTTCCCTGGCCTCCCCACCTGAGTGGGAATTAGCATCCACATATCAGAGAAAACATTCAACCTTTGGTTTTGGGGGGATGAGCTTATTTCACTTAGCATGATATTCTCCAGCTCCATTTACCGGTAAATGCCACCATTTCAGAAGATGAATGGATAAAGAAAATGTGTTGTGGGTGTACACACACACACACACATACACACACACACACAATGAAATATCACTTATCTTTAAAGAAGAATGAAATGATGGCATTTGCCAAAGGCTATTTTGAAAATGAAAAATCCAGTATTCAATTTGTGTGAAACCAATTCTTAAATTCATTTGACCCTAAAGAGCAAAAACAATCTTTAAAAAAAAAAGTTGAAGGATTCACACTTCCTGACTGCAAAACTTACTACAAAGCTGCAGTCATCAAAAGTGTGATGCCATCACAAGGACAGGACAACCATCAGTGTGGAGATGACCACACTGACCTCTGACATGGCCTCAGTGGAGAAAGTGTCCTGTCTCAAAAAGTGGCAAGAAGACAACTGGATGTGCACCTGCCAAAGATCAGACCCCTGCCTCACACCACGTGTGACATCCAAGATACCTGAGGCCTAGGTGAGAGCCTAAAGTGGAAGACCCTCAGAAGAAAACAGCAGCAAGTCCACAGGACCCCGGTTGTGCCACAGTGTCTTAAATATGACACCAAAGCCACAAGCAACACAAGAAACAGGTGAAGTGCAAAATTAGGGACTGGTGTCCAAAAAGGAAAAGGCTAAGCGAGGGAGAGACGGTACTGTCAAATCAGACACCTCCTAAGGGTCTGGCAGCCACCATACATGAGAACTCTTAAGTCTCAACAACAGAAAAACACACCAAGGAAAAAATGGACAAAAGACTTAAATAGACATTTCCCCAAAGAAAATAAGCAAGAGACCAACAAACACATTTCCAAATGTACAACATGATTAGTCATTAGGAAAATGAACATGTACATTCAGAAAAATGAGAAGGTACCTGCCATTTGCATGTGATATATCAAAGAACATAAATGCATGAATAACTAATTAAAACAAATAAAAAAATAAAAAAACTAAAAGAGATATCCTTCCCATTACAAAGGCTATTTAAGAAAAGAGAGAGGGACAGAGGCAGGTGGACAGACGGCCCACTCCTGTAATCACAGCTACAGGGGGCTCAGCAGAATTATCACAAAGTCAAGGCCAGCTGGGCTTCTTATTGAGATCCTGTCTCAAATGAAGAGGTCTCTGGATGTGGCTGAGTGGTAGAGACTTGTCAACAGGCACGAAAAAGGAAGGAGGGAAGGAAACAGTCAGTGCTGGTCATGGTGTGGAGCACAGGGACAGACCTCCTTACAGAAGGGTACAATCCCACACTGTGGAAAGCCGGGAGGGGCACGTGAAGTCATCAAAGAATGCATGAGACCTGCAGTTCCACTCCCAAGTGCCTGAGAAGAAAGGCAAACAACACCTGCAGGTGAATGTGCACAGTGTGTCTATTCCCTGAAGCCACAAAGGGAGGCCACCCTTACAGTCACCACGCGGTGGACACAAATACCATCCTCAGATGAACAAGCCAAGGAGGCAGGGGCAGATGATGGGAATCCCCTGCAAGGAGAACAGGTTACTGGCACACGCAGCACATGCCACCCTGAACACTTCCTCCAAGTGGAAGAAGTAGCACAGTAGGGCCGTATATTTCATGATTCTGTTAACATGGGATCCACATGAGGCAAATCCATACAAACAAAAAGAAGATCCCTAGTTGCGGGGGGCTAGGGGCTTGGCAGAGGCAGGGGAGGCACCAACAGGTAGAGGTTTGCTGCTTGCAGTAATAAAAGGGTCTGGAACGACGTAGCACTGAGGGTTGTACACTATTTTGAATTGACCTACTGCTACACTTTAAAATGTCTGCATCTGTGGTGTATATTATCACAATACAAATAAACTCACACTAGCAAGAAATATGCTGCCTCATAAGCAGGGGTAGACAAATAATGAAATGACTAATAAAGAAAAAGAGTCTACTACAGCCTCTGCCAAAATCAGTGTAAGAGATAACTATGTCAGACTTCCCCCAACACCGCTCACATCGCCACATGCAGACTCATTCCTGGCTCTGCAAGCAATGCTCCAGTGTGGGCAGACACAAAAACAAACCCCAGTGTTCATAAAAGAAGCACACCTGTGCCCTCACTGCAGAGAGTGTAATTGTCCACAGGGAACAGTCCCGGAGTGTCCCTCCTGCACTCCACTCCCTGGTGCACCCCCACAGCCTCCTCTCTTCTTGAAAGCTCCAGGGATGAGCAGCAGGCTCAGGACGTGCAGGGCTGTGCATCAGTTTGTCCCTGGGGTCCTCTGCATTTCCCCTCTGGAGCATGGCAGGCTGTCCTCCCTCCATGGGCTATTCTCAGCAAAGCTGGGGTGTGTTTTCAGTTCCAAGGCATCTGATCTAAGACTTAAGAAGATGTCCTTGGATGTGCGCTGGGCAGAGCCGGGCACAGTGCCCCACTGAGCTGGCTTCCCAGAGCTGGGATGGTGAGGTCCCAAGGCTGATCTGCTCCTCCTGATCCCACATGCTCTGAATGCATGGGCATTACCAGTTCCCAAGGTTGTCCCCCTTCCTCCATGTCCCCTGCAGGAAGCAGAAGGTGGCTGCTGGCTCACCCTCCTGAGTGACCTTGGGTTTGCTCCTCTCTCGTGGGGGACAAGGGGACTGGGTCTCAGGCTTCCTGGTAAGTCCAGTGCAGGCTGAGGGGCACAGATCACTGAAATGCTCTGCTTTCCTCCTCCATGGCCAGGGTGTTTAGCGGTCGTCCACACACTGGGGGCACATGGGGCTGCATGGTGAGCTCAGGCCAATGAGGACTCAAGGCTCTTCTCAGGGTCACTGGGCCACCACTCTCTGATGACATGGCATGGAGGAGGGAAGCTGACGAGGTCAGAGTGAGGGCTGCTGACTGTGTCACTGGGGACTGGAGCTGAACGTGGCAGCAGGGTTCACTGTGACAGGATCGTACCCACGTGGGACAGAACTGGCTGCCTTCAGTGCCAGTGCCCCTCACTCCCTCACCTTCCCCCTGCCCTGCTGGTCTTCCTCCACTGACTCAGGGTTTCTGACTGGGCTGTGTGTGCCTCAGCTGGGTCCCTGGCTGTGCTCAGGGCGCACAGAGCATCCCTGAGCCAACTCCAGACTGCAGCTGCTCCCTCCCCCAAGCCCCTTCCTCTGCTCCTCCAGCTCCCTGTTTCCATGGGTGGCCCCTCCCCTTCTGTCTCCCTTCTTCCACACAGGAGAGAACACCGGGGCCCTGCACTCTGCGCCTGGCTTACTTCTGCAGGAGGACATCTCCAGTGTTGAGGTGAGAGTGTGGTTGTCACTCTGAAAGAGGCCACCTCTTCCTCTGCTGGGACTGTGGCCTTTGGGCTAGCTCCAGGGTCACCAGGAGCTCAGGCTGTGGATGCCTCTGGACATTGCTGGAAACAGCCCAGAGCATCAGGAGGGTTGCTGGGCCTCCTAGAGTCGGCTGGACTGTTCTATTGCAGGCACCCCCTTGGCGTCCATCTCTTGGTGACATTTCTGCATTTGCCAGGGTGTCAGCTATGAGTCAGCATCGTTTCTCTCTGTCCACAGGTGGGGGGGACACTTCCTCCCACAAGTGACAGGGCAGGTGTCAAACCAGCCTTCTGCTTTTCAGGTCAGCTGTGGGGCCTCCTTGCAAGGACCCATCACTGGGACTCCTGCATGACGCAGTGGCAGAAAACTAGCCAGGCTCCCCCATCCCCATGTCCCAGGTATGAAGCCAGCCATGCTCTGAGGGCCTCAGCTGCCTGTGACATGAAGGAGGTGAGGATGCATTCCTCAAGACACCCTCTCCAGGGTCCAGCACACCGCTGGCCGACTGTCTGCAGAGCAGACCCTGTCTGGGCACGACTCCTCTCCCACAGTCTCCCAGGGGAAATGCCTGGCGCTCTCTGAGTCCCATTTCTACCTGTGCCAAGGAGTCCCTGTGTGTTCTCTAACTGACTGATTGGTGCACACTCTCTGTGTGTGTTTAAGAGGCTCCTGGGAGCTGGGATTCGGGTGCTCACCGGGTGGACATGACCTCAGGGTCACTAGTACAGCATCATCATGGCCTCTGCTGCTTCCTCAGGGAGTCCCTTCACACTGCTCTCTTCTGGGAAGGACATAAGGTACTGTGGTCAACTGTACTCACATGCTGGGACAGAACCTGACCCTCCTGCCAAACACCAGTGGTGCCATGGGTTTCCCTCTACCCGTCCTCCAGGCAGGCTGCTCTCCAGCCCTGGTGACCTGCCCCCTGCTCTCCCTTCCCAGGTCCACCTGCAGGTATTGCATAGCCCTGAGTTCCCAGGTAAAACACTCAGTGAATATGCTGTTCCTGCCCCCCCTGACCATGCCCAGGCACAGGGCTGGTGAGTGCCACTCTGCATCCTGAAACAGAGCCAGCTATTACCAAGGTGAACAGGTGCTCAGACGTGGCTGGTTGGTTCCCTGTCTGCAGAGCATGTTCTGGGCCTCTCCACAAGCCACTGGCGGTCCCAAGACACCTTTCCTGCCAACCCCAGTGAGGTTCTGCTAGCAGCCCCTCAACTCCAGGTCTGCAGTGCCCTGACCACAGGCCATCTGACCACCCATCAAGTCACATCCACAAAGACACATGAAGTGACTCTGCATCAGACCCTGATAGATTCTGAGCACCCAGAAGCAAATAAACCAAAGGACTGAGCCCACAGGGAACTGGTAGTCTATGAGTAAGATAGGGTCCAGCATACCGGCAGAGCAGCTAGCCAAAGATGGTAGCCACCAAGGCTGAGGGCAGGCGAGGAGAGGTGGAGAGGGCTTTGAGGAGGGCCTCCATTACAGGCCACCATTGAAAACGCCACGATGGAGTGGGTGAGAGTCTGGGAGGCTGGCTGCTACAGAGCGTAGAGCAGGGGCCATCTCTGCACCAAGGCCCTGGGGTGGGCACAGGTCCTGTGGTCCTAGCACATCTTAGTGTCCTGCTTGGTTTTGAGGGAAGACTTGGAAAGGAAGCACAGAGACAAGTTAGGGTATCAGATCAAACCTCAGGTGGAAAATGGCCACAGGATGGCTGGGTGGTGGGACCCCAGGTGGCAAGGAGGGGTGAGTCTGGAGATGTCACGGACAAAGCTGGTTGTGTGATTGGCAGGACTCTGATGTGACTCCTGCCCTGCAGTTCATCACATGGAACACCACCCTCTGCCCGGTACTGCACCCCCGTGTCACTGCACACTCAGGCACAGGCCAGATGCTGCTGGCACAAGTGACCTTTCCACTGGAACCAGTGCTAATGTCATGCATGAACCTCCACATCTCCCTAGGCTGTGCCTGTCTAGTCCTCTCAAACGGCCCTCTCTACCTCAGGAAGACCACACAAAGTGTCCAGGAGCATTCTGAGAGCTCGGGGAGCAAGCTCATGGTTCATGGCTCCTAAGTGGTGAGATGGCTTCCTGCATCATGTCCTGTGCCCCCAGCATGGGTGGCCTTTTGGCCCCACCCTCTGGGCATCAGAGGCTGGAAATGACCAATAGAAGTTCTCCTGCCACGTTTGTGCTCCTGGGCTTCTCTGCTCGCCCCTCACTGGAGCCCATCCTCTTCATGGTGGTCTTGGTGTGCTATGTGGTGTCTATCCTGGGCAATGCCACCATCATCCTGGTCACCCGTGTGGACATGCGCCTCCACACGCCCATGTACTTCTTTCTTGCCAACCTGTCCTTCCTGGACATCAGCTTCACCACAAGCATTGTCCCACAACTGCTGGTCAACCTCTGGGGACCACAGAAAACCATAAGCTATGGCGGGTGCGTGGTGCAGTTCTATGTGTCCCACTGGCTGGGGGCCACTGAGTGTGTCCTCCTGGCCGTCATGTCCTATGACCGCTATGCTGCCATCTGTAAGCCCCTCCACTACACTGTCATCATGCACCCACAGCTTTGCCTTGGCCTGGCCTTTGCCTCCTGGTTTGGGGGCCTGACCACCAGCATGGTCGGCTCCACGCTCACCATGCTCCTGCCTCTTTGTGGGCACAATCACATCGACCACTTCTTTTGTGAGATGCCTCTCATTATGCAACTGGCCTGTGTGGACACCAGGCTCAACGAAGTCGAGATGTACGTTGCTAGTTTCATCTTTGTGGTCTTACCGCTGGGCCTTATCCTGGTGTCCTACGGACATATTGCCCAGGCTGTGTTGAAGATCCGGTCAGCAGAAGGGCGGAGAAGAGCATTCAGCACCTGCTCCTCCCACCTGGCCGTTGTGTCCTTGTTCTACGGGAGCATCCTCTTCATGTACCTGCAGCCAGCCAAGAGCAGCTCCCACGAGCAGGGCAAGTTCATAGCTCTCTTCTACACCGTGGCCACCCCCATGCTGAACCCCCTCATCTACACACTGAGGAACAGGGACGTGAAGAATGCGCTCAGATTCTGTGCTGGAGCCCTGCTGGGAGTGTGCCGATCGTGACCGTGAAGAGTTACGTGTGATGACTGGCATCCCGTCCTGTGGACACTGATATGCACGAGTGTTTCACATCTGTGTTGTTACTGATGCACTGTTCATTGTTTGTAATTATGTCTGCCTTTGAGGGTGCTTTCAGTGACTCAGTGAATGGACATTGATAACCTAATAAAGGCTAGGTGGTTGCCGAGCTCTGGGGTGTGACCTGAGTTTGAAGTCTGGCTTTGTCAGTCCACAGGTGTGCTTACACTTTTACCTCCAATGCTTTGGGGTTTTATAAGAACCACATATTTTTCTTGTCCCTCATCCCAGTGTGATCTCCTTAACACCTACTAACTTTCTTGTGGGGAGGGTCTCAGGGGTTTCTTCTGTTATTCACAGGAAGCCCCCTCCAACTAATCTGAGTTTCTGCTGACAAGGACAATCTTGGTGAGCCCTAGATGGCTTCAGAGAGGTGGGTCCCAGGTAAACCACTATGGAGCAGAGGGTGGGGACGTGCCATCCCAACCCCTGCTTCAGGGAGGAGAGAAGCCCTTGGGGTGAGTCCTGTAGCCGAGGGCTAAGGATGTGGTCCTACCTCTGTAGTGGAGCCTCAGCACCCCCTTGTGGTGGGTAGAGGGACGTGCCCTGCTGTGCACTCCAGGATGTGTGGAGAGGAGTCCTCCTCCTGGGAGGCTCCTGAGGTGCAAACCCCCAGCAGAGATCAGCCTCTGTTCAGAGCCAGGGCGTGTTGATCTCATCTCTCCAGAGCAGCCTCCACTTAGCACAGCCCTCAGGGCCTGAGTGTCCCCAAGCCCCAGCTGCTGAAACCTCCTCCTTGGACTCTTTCACAGCCCATCCTGCAGTACATGGATCTGGTCTGTGCAAAAGAATCCAGCTGACAACCCTTCCCACCCCATCCCACCTTATCATGGTGAGAAGGGAGGCTCAGAGCTGTTCTAACCAGCCTCACTTTCAGGCCCCTCTAGCTGCAGCTCAGTAAGTGACAGAAAGAGGAAGAGGTCACCAGTCCAAGCCCCGCCCCACCCCAGCCCCAGTACTTAGCTCAAGAAAACTGGAGAAGACACTCAGGCATATGCAGCAAACTTCCACCTTTTTTTTCCCCAGTACTGGGGATTGAACCCAGAGGCACCTAACCACTGAGCCACATCCCCAGCCCTTTTTTATTTTGAGACAAGGTCCCACTTAATTGCTGAGGCTGGCCTTGAACTTGCATCCTCCTGCCTCAGCCTCCTGAGCCACTGGGATGACGACGGTTTGGACACCTCAATGCAGCCAAGTGGAGCCAATGTTTTTTACTTTCATGAAGAATCTTTTTCCTTCTTCCTTTTTTCTTTTTCCTTCTTCCTTTTTTCTTTTTCTTTCTTTCTTCCCTTTTTTGTTATTGTTATTGCTGTGCCGATTAGTTCCTGGGTCTATACACCTACATATTTGGTTCCCTTTTCTCCTCTTCAGAATTCTTATGACAATCCTTTTTCCCCATGTTGTCTCTTCAGGGTTAAAAGTTTTGCTTGTTTATTTTGGTTTTCCTTTGTTTTGTTTTGTTTGTTTCTCTTCCCCTGCTTTCTTCTCCCACTAATAGCCAATTTCTCTTGCGCTCTCTTTCCATTTACTTTTTGTTCTATGTTTTTTCTCCTCCTTCTTATAACCATTGCTGGATACTTCTCTTGTGCATTCTTTCCATTCTTTCCATTCAGTTTGAGCATTCTAAACTTTCTCCTACCTTTTTATCCCATTCTTTTACAATGAGCTGTAGTTTCAGCACCTTTTAGAACATTTGGTCTGCATAACTCCTGCCCTGTTCATGCTTCTGCAGCTCTCCCAGCATGAACCACGTGGCTGGCATCTAGATCATGGTTATTGACTTCTTGCTGTTGGCAATTGCTGACCCCACCTTTCCTGTCTCTTGTTAATTAGTGTTGTGGGTATCATAGTAAGGACTGTGCATTTGTTTTAATGCTGTTTATTTCTTGCATTGTTTGTGGCTATTATTTGTTTCCTCCCTATTCTGTGAGGTTCTGGGAATCTGCAGGGACACCACAAGTTCACAAGGAGGAGAGACTGCTGCTGAACTAAACCCAGATGAGAGAAAGTGCACCTTCCTCCACACACAAAGTAATGACCCTCAAACTTCAGCTCTACTTGGTACCAATAGGTGGCTCATCTCGGCATAATCTCAGTGAAGACTGTTTGGACCTGAAAAATATTATAAATTAAACAGGCTTAACAGACATTTACAGACTATTTAATCCAACAAGAGCCAAATACACTTTATTCTCAGTGGCTTATGGATCCTTCTCCACAATAGACCATATTTTAGACCACAAAGCAACTCTTAAAAATTCAAAAGATTGATATTCCTTGCATCTTATTGGATCATAAAGGAATCACATTATAAATCAGAAAAAAACCCACAGAAACTACATAAACACATGGAAATTGAACAATACAGTTTTGAATAATGATTGGGTGATAGAAGAAATAAGGGGAGAAATTTCAAAAGTGTTTGGATCAAACCTCTGAAATAATAACAAGGTGATTCTATTAGGAAGGCTTATGGCTATGAGTGCCTACATAAGAAAATCAGAAAGATCCCAAATAAATAACACACTGATGCATCTCCAGGTCCTTGAAAAACAAGAACAAACAAATTCCAAAACCAGTGGAAGGAAAGAAATAATTCCAATCAGAACCAAAATCAATGAAACTGAGAATTTCAAAAGAAAATATAAAGGATCAAAAACAGTTGGTCTTTGAAAAGATAAACAAATTGATGAGCCCTTAGCCAAACTAACCAAATAAAAAGAGAGATGACCTCAAATGAATGACATTAGAGGTGAGAAAGGAGAAATCACTACAGACATCATAGAAATCCTGAGGATCATTTTGAAAACATGTATTTCAGTAACAAAAACCTAGAAGAAATGGATACATTCCTAGACACATGTGACCTGCCAAAATTGAATCATGAAGACGTAGAAAACCTAAGCAGACCAATAACTAGCAATGAGAAAGAAGCTGTAACAAAAGGCCTTCCAACAAAGAAAAGCCCAGGACCAAATGGATGCTCAGCTGAATTCTACTAAACCTTTACAAAAGAACTAATGCAAATGCTCCCCCAAAATGATTCCATGAACCAGAAAGGGATGGAATATTTCCAAATTCACCCTATGAAGTCATAATCATACTCATACCAAAACCAGATAAGGACATATCAAGGAAAGAAAACTACAGACCAATATCCCTGACAAACTTAGATGCAAATCCTTTAAAAGTAGTAACAAATTATATTCAACGTATTAAGGAGACTGTACATCATTGGGCTGGGGATGTGGCTCAAGTGGTAGCGCGCTCGCCTGGCATGTGTGTGGCCCGGGTTCGATCCTCAGCACCACATACAAACAAAGATGTTGTGTCCACCAAGAACTAAAAAATAAATATTAAAATTCTCTCTCTCTCTCTCTCTCTCTCTCTCTCTCTCTCTCTCTCTCTCTTAAAAAAAAGAAGACTGTACATCATGATTAAATTGGTTTTAGCAGGGTTGCAAGGACTGCTTTACACATGCAAATTGATAAATTTATCACATAAAGACAAATACTGACAAAAATTACTTAGTCATCTCAACAGATACAGAGGAAATCCTTGACAAAATTTAGCACCCAATCATGATAAAAACACTAAAGAATTGGGGCTAGAAAGACCCTACCTCAATATCATGAAGGCTTTATATGAAAAACCCAAGATAAAATCACGTGAATGGAGAAAAACTGAAGCCACTTCCTCTAAAATCAGGAATAAGAATGTCGACTTTCACCACTTCTATTTAATATAGCAGTAAAAATTCTAGCCACAGCAATTATGCAAGAGGAGGAAATGAGAGGAATAAAAACAAGAAAGCAAGAAGTCAAATTATCACTGTTTGCAGGTGAAATGATCTTGTGCTTAGGAAATCTGCTAGAACTAATAGACTCACCAAAGTAGCAGGTTCCAAAATCAATATACAAAAATCAATAGCTTTCCCATATACCACTGTGAATCTGCTAAGAAAGATATCAGGGAAACAATTCCATTCACAATAGCCTTAAAAAAATAAATACCTAAGACCAAATATAACCAAAGAGGTGAAAGCCCTCTACTATAAAAACTATTACACTAAAGAAAGATATTGACAAAGACATAAGAAAATGGAAAGACCTCCCATTTCATGGACAGGCAGTATGAATAATGTTAAAATGACCAAACTAATAAAAAGCAATATACAGATTCAAAAATACCAATGACATTCTTCACAGAACTAGAAAAAAAAAACAGTTCTCAAATTCATTTTGAGAATTAAAAGACCCAGAAAAGCCAAAGAAATTCTAAGGGGGAAAAAAAAGAAGAAAGAAAGAAAGAAATGCCTGAGGATCACAATGCCTAACTTCAAATTATACTGCAGAGCAAAACAGCAAAAAATGCAGGGCACTGGCTTGAAAACAGACACACAGACCAGTGGAACAGAACAGAAGACAAGGAGATAAACTTGCACAAATAACATCATCTGATCCCTGAAAAGGTGCCCAGACCATACACTGGAGAAGAGACAGCCTCTTTAACAAATGGTGCTGGAAAAACTGCTTATCCATATTTAGAATGAGACTAGACCCTAATCTCTCCCTCTGCAAAAATCAACTCAAAATGGATCAAAGACCTAGGAATCATTTCAGAAGCTATGAAACTGCTAAAATAAAATGAAGGGTCAATGTTCCAACATAGAGGCACAGGTAATTAATTTCTCAATAGGACCTCGAAATCTCAAGAAATAATTCCAACAGTTAATTAGTGGTATGTCATCAAATCAAAGGGCTCTGCACAGCTAAAAAAAAAAAAAAAAGCAATTAGAAATGTGAAAAGAGAACACACAGAATGGGAACAAATCTTTGCTAGCTACTCTTCAAATAGAGGATTAGTATCTAAAATATGTAAAGAACTCAAAACAGCACCAAAAACAAACAAACAAAAAAAGACCAAATAACTCAATTAATAAATGGGCAAATGAACTAAGCAGACATTTCTTAAAAGAAGAAGAACGAATGGCCAATAGATATATGAAAAATATTAAACATCATTAGCAATTAGGGAAATGCAAATCAAAACTACACTGAGATTTGATCTCACACCAGTCAGAATGGCAGTGATCAAGAAGACAAATGATAATAAATAATAGTGCTGGAAAGGATGTGGGGGAAAAAGAACACTTCTACACTGTTAGGGGTTGTAAATTAGGACAACCACTATTGAAATCAGTATTGAGCCTTCTCCAAAGAGTAGCAGCAGAGCCACAATGTAACCAGCCATGCCACAGCTCAGTATCTATCCTAAAAAATTAAAGTCAGCATTCTGTACGTAGCAATCTGTGCATACCCATGTTTAACACAGCACAATTCATAGTAGCCAAACTCTGGATCCAGCTTCCATGTCCATCAATGAATGAATGGATAAAGAAAATGCAGCATACACAGACAATGGAGTTTTATTTAGTCGTAAAGAAAAATGAAATTATGTCATTTTCAAAATGGATGGAACTTGAGACCAGTATATTAAGCTAAATAAGCCAAACTCAGCAAGTCACGGGTCACATATTTTATCTCATCTGTGGAAGCTAGAGAGGGAAAAAGGAAAAGATGGGGATATCTGATGGAAACTGAAGGGAGATCAGTAGAGTAGAGGAAAGGGGTCAGGGTGAGGGAGGAGGGAAGGTGGGGAGGAAATACTAAGGAATGATATTGGCCAGTTATTGTGTGTACTTACAAATACATAACAACAAACCCCACCGTTATGTACAACTATAACTCACCAGTAAATATGTGTGGAAAAAAATCCTGGCCAATGTTAAATCTAGATAAGTTATACAACCCTGGTTTCCTGTTTGTTTCTACGTATGTGTGTGCAAGCTGGATTACATGTGCTTTTACCTGTACGTTACGTGATACAGATACCAAAATTGGCTAATGGATAAATAAGTGCTCTTGAGAAAACAAAAGAAATGGATCCAAATGCCTTTGGGCTCATGTGACTTAAACCTTTAACACAATTTAGGGGGGTCAGAAGATAGCAGAGTAGAAGAAAGCTGTATTCTTTGTCTCTATGAGGCTTAGGATTTGAGCACAGGAGGACTGCTTCTCAGCAAGGTGAGTGAAAGAGGGGTTTCACTAAAGGTCAATACTGAACATTCAGTGGCTGAGGGACTTAGAAATTTGGGACAGTAAACGAAGAAGAAAGAGTACCTTGGAGCCCAGCTGCTGCAGCACCAAGGATATCAGTGACAGTGATGATGGCGCTGATTCAACACAGAAGGAGGGACAATAAAAAGAAACCCAGATTTGGGGATAAACAGGAGACCAAGAGCTGCCTACACTTACTGACCCAGAGGCTCCTCTGTGCACTGGTGCTTGAAAAGTACTCTGTGTTTCTCAGCTGGCCACAGAGAGCAGAAGCAGGGGCCACTTTGAAGCAATTGCTGCAGCTGCTGCTATGGAGCCCAGATATAGAGCAAACACTGCCACACCATCCTAGCAAGCACCTACCATGTGGCCTAGGGTGCACCTAGCAGAACACAGAGAAGATTGTGCCCAGCGGATTCAAGTCAGAGAAATGAAGGGGAGTGCAACTGGCTTCCTCTCTGAGTCTGGTGGCTCATGGAACCAGCTGAAGTGAGCTGGGAATCTGAAAGGTACGAATATACCCAGGGATGAAGCCTGGCAACATAGTATTGGAGGAAGCAGAAAGTGTGCAGGGCGGCTTCCTGGTGCCTGGCGTAGAATTCTTGAGAGGCTCATGAGATCCAGCTCCTGATAGAGATTGGCAACTGCCAGGCCTTAGGGGTGTGCTGATCTAAGCTCCCCTGAGACCTGATTAGCCCTCAGGCCCAGCCTCTGGAACCCCACTCATGGAACTCTGCAGGAGCCCCAGCCTAATAGTGCACCCACCTGGCCCATGTGGACAAAACTCCAAACAGCAGTACCTCCTGATCCAGCCAAACTCTTACTGGTCAGAAGGGAAGCTGAGACTAACTTCAAACAATTGCAGACTTAGGCCTCTCCAACTGGAAGTTGAGAGCAACATAAAAACAGAATGGCATTAACAACTCCATTCTCTGGGGTCCTTATCTTCAAGACTCTCATTTCTCCCAGCCTAAAACTGAAGAGTTCACTGACTATGGTTAGGGTTCACCCGTTTACCTTGTTAACAGCTGGCTCTGAAGGTCACCACCTGCAGTTCCAGGATGCAGAGTGGCACTCACCAGCCCTGTACCTGGGCATGGTCATGGGGGAAGGAACAGCATGTTCACTGAGTGCTTTACCTGGAAACTCAGGGCTATGCAATACCTGCAGGTGGACCTGGGAAGGGAGAGCAGGAGCAGGTCACCAGGGCTGGAGAGCAGCCTGCCAGAAGGAGGGGTAGAGGGCCATTCACAGCACCACTGGTGTTTGCCAGGAGGGTCAGGTTCTGTCCCAGCATGTGAGTACAGTTGACCACAGTACCTTATGTCCCTCCCAGAAGAGCAGTGTGAAGGGACTCCCTGAGGAAGCAGCAGAGGCCATGGTGAAGCTGTGCTAGTGACCCTGAGGCCATGTCCACCCAGTGAGCACCTGAATCCCAGTTCCCAGGAGCCTCCTAAACACACACAGAGAGTGTGCACCAATCAGTCAGTTAGAGAACACGCAGGGACTCCTTGGCACAGGTAGAAATGGGACTCAGAGAGCGCCAGGCATTTCCCCTGGGAGACTGTGGGAGAGGAGTCCTGCCCAGTGTCTGCTCTGCAGACAGTCGGCCAGCGGTGTGCTGGACCCTGGAGAGGGCGTCTTGAGGAATGCATCCCCACCTCCTCCATGTCACAGGCAGCTGAGGCCCTCAGAGCATGGCTGGCTTCATACCTAGGACGTGGGGATGGGGGAGCCTGGCTAGTTTTCTGCCATTGCATCATGCAGGAGTCCCAGTGATGGGTCCTTGCAAGGAGGCCCCACAGCTGACCTGAAAAGCAGAAGGCTGGTTTGACACCTGCCCTGTCACTTGTGGGAGGAAGTGTCCCCCCTGTGGACAGAGAGAAACGATGCTGACTCATAGCTGACACCCTGGCAAATGCAGAAATGTCACCAAGAGATGGACGCCAAGGGGTGCCTGTGATGGGATAGTGTGGCCGACTCTTGGAGGCCCAGCAACCCTCCTGATGCTCTGGGCTGTTTCCAGCAACGTCCAGAGGCATCCACAGCCTGAGCTCCTGGTGACCCTGAAGCTAGGCCAAAGGCCACAGCCCCAGCAGAGGAAGAGGTGGCCTCTTCCAAGGTGACAATCACACTCCCACCTCAACACTGGAGATGCCCTCCTGCAGAAATAAGCCAGGCTCAGAGTGGAGGTCCCCGTGTTCTTTCCTGTGTGGAAGAAGTGAGACAGAAAGGGAGGGGCCACCCATGGAAACAGGGAGCTGGAGGAGCAGAGGAAGGGGCTGGGGGGAGGGAGCAGCTGCAGTCTGGAGTTGGCTCAGGGATGCTCTGTGCACCCTGAGCACAGCCAGGGACCCAGCTGAGGCACACACAGCCCAGTCAGAAGCCCTGAGTCAGTGGAGGAAGACCAGCAGGGCAGGGGGAAGGTGAGGGAGAGAGGGGCACTGGCCCTGAAGGCAGCCAGTTCTGTCCCACGCGGGTACGATCCTGTCACAGTGAACCCTGCTGCCACGTTCAGCTCCAGTCCCCAGTGACACAGTCAGCAGCCCTCACTCTGCACCTCACCAGCTTCCCTCCTCCATGCCATGTCATCAGAGAGTGGTGGCCCAGTGACCCTGAGAAGAGCCATGAGTCCTCATTGGCCTGAGCTCACCATGCAGCCCCATGTGGCCCCAGTGTGTGGACGACCGCTAAACACCCTGGCCATGGAGGAGGAAAGCAGAGCATTTCAGTGATCCGTGCCCCTCAGCCTGCACTGGACTTACCAGGAAGCCTGGGACCCAGTCCCCTTGTCCCCCACGAGAGAGGAGCAAACCCAAGGTCACTCAGGAGGGTGAGCCAGCAGCCACCTTCTGCTTCCTGCAGGGGACATGGAGGAAGGGAGACAACCTTGGGAACTGGTAATGCCCATGCATTCAGAGCATGTGGGATCAGGAGAGGCAGATCAGCCCTGGGACCTCACCATCCCAGCTCTGGGAAGCCAGCTCAGTGGGGCACTGTGCCCGGCTCTACCCAGTGAATATCTAGGGACGCCTTCTTAAGTCTTAGATCAGATGCCTTGGAACTGAAAACATACCCCAGCTTTGCTAAGAAAAGAATAGCCC
The DNA here is from genome assembly GCF_052094955.1 of Ictidomys tridecemlineatus. NCBI lineage: Eukaryota > Metazoa > Chordata > Mammalia > Rodentia > Sciuridae > Ictidomys > Ictidomys tridecemlineatus. The sequence continues at coordinate 51,651 of NW_027523761.1, read as the reverse complement.
ATGGAGGGAGGACAGCCTGCCATGCTCCAAAGGGGAAACGCAGGGGACCCCAGGAACAAACTGATGCACAGTCTTGCACATCCTGAGCCCGCTGTTCATCCCTGGAGCTTTCAAGAGGAGAGGAGGCTGCTGCAGGGGTGCTCCAGGGAGTGGAGTGCAGGAGGGACACTCAGGGACTGTTCCCTGTGGACAATTACACTCTCTGCAGTGAGGGCACAGGTGTGCTTCTTTTATGAACACTGGGGTTTGTTTTTGACTGCCCTCACTGGAGCATTGCTTGCAGAGCCAGGAATGAGTCTGCATGTGGCGATGTGAGCGGTGTTGGGGGAAGTCTGACATAGTTATCTCTTACACTGATTTTGGCAGAGGCTGTAGTAGACTCTTTTTCTTTATTAGTCATTTCATTATTTGTCTACCCCTGCTTATGAGGCAGCATATTTCTTGCTAGTGTGAGTTTATTTGTATTGTGATAATATACACCACAGATGCAGACATTTTAAAGTGTAGCAGTAGGTCAATTCAAAATAGTGTACAACCCTCAGTGCTACGTCGTTCCAGACCCTTTTATTACTGCAAGCAGCAAACCTCTACCTGTTGGTGCCTCCCCTGCCTCTGCCAAGCCCCCAGCCCCTGGCAACCAGGAACCTGCTTTGTTGTGTTTGGATTTGCCTCAGTTCGAAGTTCCATGTTAAGGGAACCATAAAATCTGTGGGCTTCCTGTCTGGATTCTCTCATTTTGCACATTCCAAGGCTTTCCCATGTTGGGCCGTATGTCAGCTTCCCTTCTCTTATAGCTGAGCCCTATACTGGTAGCCCCTCCAGCTCCACTGCCCATGCTCTGTGCCTCACACACAGGTCACCTTGATTGGGCCCCTTGGGCTGCTGTAATGGGTGCCATGGGAAACCAGGGCCCCTCTGGAGAGCTCTAGGTCCCCTTCCTTGACATCACTGTCCTGCCCCCGAGCTCACAAGAGTATCTGACCCCAGGTAGCCATCCTCCCCATTTTCTGCCCCATTGGCACGTGTGAAATGTGCCACGGCCAAGCCCACAGAGCCAGTGTATCAGACTCTGAGCCAGATGGAGGTCAGGTCACCAGACCAGGCAGCGGAGGGCCAGGGAGATGGTGAGGGTGTGGGAGATGAGGACCGCTGAGCCTTTGGCAAGCTGTTAGTAGGCACTGCCGCATGCGGGTGGGGCCACAAGGCCCTGGCACCACAGTAAGGCTAGACACAAGTGCTGAAGTGTCCATCGGTCACAAAAGGGAGTGGAAACTGTAAAGGACTCTGGCATCACAAGGTCCTCAGGGTCTACCACTGTCAGTGGACATGGTCTTCTCAACTGACTGGGCAGGGTCAGGCTGGGGCACACCCTCAGCAAGGCCTGGTGGCTGCGGGTAAATAGAATGAGTGGCTGGTGTTGATCAGCGGCACGAGGCCCACGACGAGACTAGCAGAGGAGGGTGGGCTGGGTGGCAAGTGTTAGGTGAGTCCAGGTATACTGAAGGCCACTGCCTCCAAGAACAGCTGTTGGCCACCTGCAAGAGGAACCCTCACACCCCGAGGGCTCTGAGTCTCCCTGCACATTTCTGTAAGTGCATGTCAGAGTTCCTCCTCTCCTACTCGCTCTCCCTGGTTCCATACAGACCATCGACGTGACCCTGGCATGGGTATGACCTCGTCTGTCTAAATGCCGGGCCCCGGCCCTGGACTGAGCATCAGTGAACTCAGGTGATGCATCCTGCATGCCTGGAGGGCAGGTCCCTGGCATCCTGCTGCCATGTCCCAGTCCCTGTGCAGCTACCTTCAACGTCATGTAGGTGCCTGTTCTCACAATGAGACCTGCAGACAGTGTGTTCAGGACAGACCCTGCTACGTCAGCCCTGGAATTGATCTGTTGCTTCCAAGTTGTGTTTACTTGTTAAACTCTAGGTCTCATTATTCATCACATATGGCTCCTTTTCTGAGTTTAGGATCCACAACCCTTTCTCATTAGACCACACATGGGCACATCTTGCCCATGGACAGCAGAGCTGTGGGAAGCCACAGGGACACACATGCAGACCTCTGTCTTAGTATCCTAGCCCCTCTGGCATCCAGGTGTCTATCACACCAAAATGAGTGTATGGTAAGAAACTGAGTCCTCAGACCCAGCTTTTAATTGTTGACATAGAAAACATACCTTTTTGTTAATCCTAGGGGAGGTCCATGCTCACTGCCCAAATATTTGGTTCATGTCTATTTAATAATGAGAATACTCAGCTCACTCTTACAGAGTTGAGGCAGATCAGAAGCAAACTTATTGCAAAATGACACCCACACAATGATCCTAGCTTCTCCCTCAAGCTGCCCTCTGTTGACACGGGATGCAGTGGGGTCAAGATGACTGGGTCAGGACCAGGGATGCATGGTCAAGCCCCAGCTGTCATTCTCCTGGTCACACGGTTAGTGAGTAGCTGGCAACGCACTGTGCCTGGTCCCTATCCAGCTCTGCAGCTCGGAGCAAGGACAGCACTGACGCACAGAGTGTGAGGTGGAGGTGAGGGTGCTGATCCTGCTAACCAAAGCTGCTGCACCCCACATTCTAGATTTCATCAGGAAGCAGAAAGGGGCTCATCACTGGCAGAGTCTGAAAAGAAGCTGGTTTTTTTTTTATGACACTTTAGTTCTGGAAATACCAATACAGATCTTTTAAAAGCTCTATTTTGCAGAGGTCTCTAGAGTTATATGGACCTCAGTGCTGCAGACGGAAAGCTATAGCCACATCTCATTGCAGACAAAGTCCCAACTTGACACCTTCCTACAGATTCGAGGCACTGGGCAGAAGAGGTGGATTAGTGAGTCATCTTCCTGTTCCTGGTGACCTCTCAACTCCACACGCCCACATACTTCCTCCTCAGCACCCTGTCCATCCTCAGCTTCTGCTATACCCAGCATCTTTCCCTGGCTGCTGGTCAGCCTCTGGGCCCAGGAAAGACCATCACAACTGGAGTGAGCAGTCCGACTCCTTCATGTCCACGAGGCCATGGATGCATGCCCCTCTGGTCGTGGAGCATGGCTCTTTACAGCCAGCTGCAAGCTGCTCCATCATGGGTCATGATGCGTCCATAGCTGTGCTTGCAGATGGCAGCCTAAGCCTGGCTCAGTGGAACCGCCAGTTTCACCTGATGTTGTCCCCACCGACCACGTCCCTGGGGCTACACGGTCATTGCTGTCACTGACGCATCACACATTGTATGTGAGGTGCCGGCTGCCATCAGCCCATCCTGCCTGGACACACTGCCCTGGGTCTGTCCTGATCCTGGTCTCCTACAACTGTGTCCCTGCTAAGGGGCTGGGGTCAGCCTTCGCCAGGTGACAAGGCGGTCACCACCTGCTCCTTCATGCAGTCGTGGTCTCTGCTCCACAGCATGTCCTCTACGGTCAACCAGGGCACACCCATCCTCCTCCTGGAGTCCCTTTGAGTCTCCTCTGAGTCCCTTTGCCACCACACTCAGTTATCCCATTTTTTAGTGTTCTTGTATATTTAAGATTCAAGAAGCATTTCCTGAATAAAGGCCCCTGTTTATAGAGCATTGCAATCAAATTAACCCAGTATGCCCCCTTCCCACCACAGAACAGAGAAGCATAGGGATGATCTCTGTGGGTGTGGACTGGCTTCTGAGCACAGCACTCAGGAAGTTTCACTGTGGACAAGGTAAACTTCTGTCTCGCCTACTTTTGGAAATAAAAATCACACCAAACCCCAGACCCTGCTGTAAGCTCCTTTTCATTCATGAATTCTCTTGAGGAATGAAAATCCCATTATTTGAGACAAAATTCTTATGAATTTAGTTCATGTTTGATGTGAATGAATAAAATTTTTTAAGTCATTAAGAACTATGTTGAAAAAATTCAAAAGAAAAATTTGTATCAGAGCATCTGTAACATGATTTCTAAAAAGAAAAAAACTCACAAGAATTAAGCATTAGCAGTAAGAAAGACAAATTGCTGGAACCAGTGGACCTCCATATGCTATCAAAAACCCTCATTTTAACCTCATCCCTTCTACAAGATCAACCCAAACCGGGTCACGGACGATTGATATGAAATGTAAAATCAATAGAAATAGTTTAATAGAAAACAGAAGAAAAACACTTAGAGGCTGGGTAGGCGCAGATTTCTTAGCACACCATAAGCCAACGGGCGATGGAGAGGCTAGCCAGGGGACGTCATTCAGATTGCAAGTGCTACTGAAAGTTACCGTGGAGAGTGTAAACCAGCGGGAGCGGTGGCGGCAGCGACAGGACCGCTGTGGCGCCCAGAGCAGCGACCCGGAGGGAGCGCGGGGTGACGCTGGCTACGGGAACCCGGTGACAGCATGAGAGGTACTCAATTTTGACAAGTTTGCATCATGCGTGAATATAAGCTAGTCGTTCTTGGCTCAGGAGGAGTTGGAAAGTCTGCTCTGACTGTACAATTTGTTCAAGGAATTTTTGTTGAAAAATATGATCCTACGATAGAAGATTCTTATATAAAGCAAGTTGAAGTAGATGCACAACAATGTATGCTTGAAATCTTGGATACTGCAGGAACGGAACAATTTACAGCAATGAGGGATTTGTACATGAAAAATGGACAAGGCTTTGCTTTAGTTTATTCCATCACTGCACAGTCCACCTTTAATGATTTACAAGATCTGAGAGAACAGATTCTTCGAGTTAAAGACACTGATGATGTTCCCATGATTCTGGTTGGTAATAAGTGTGACTTGGAAGATGAAAGAGTTGTAGGAAAGGAACAAGGTCAAAATCTAGCAAGACAGTGGAACAACTGTGCATTCTTAGAATCTTCTGCAAAATCAAAAATAAATGTTAATGAGATCTTTTATGACCTAGTGCGGCAAATTAACAGAAAAACTCCAGTGCCTGGGAAGGCCCGCAAAAAGTCATCGTGTCAGCTGCTTTAATATATTGAATGCATTGTAGCTCTGAGCCAGGTCTGAAGAACTGTTGCCCAATTCAACAGTGCCAGCATTCCAACTTTGTTAAACCTACCAACATCTTATATGGACTTTCCTATAGTGGTACCCTTTAAGAGGCGGATGAAAGCTACTATATCAGTTTGCACATTCTAATCACTTTTCAGTATCACAAGAGAGATTTTTACTTATATAATAGTCCTAGAGAATGCAGCTGGTAAAACCAGAGGCTACATCCAGTATTACTGCTAAGAGACATTCTTCATCCACCAATGTTGTACATGTATGAAAATGGTGTACTGTATACTTTAACACACCCCATACTTTGTATTGGAGAGTACAATAATGTAAATCCTGAAAGCACCACTATTTTAGCATAATAAAAGAAAGTCCAAAGAGCTCCTATATAGACTACTCCAGATAAACTTTGCTTCTTTGATACTTGTAGCTTATTGTAATTTTTTTAAATCCAAGGTCATTATCATTGTATTGTATAAAATAAGCGCTTTGATTAACACAGCTATATAGTTTTTTTTTAATTTTTCAAAAACCTGTGGAGACAGTGATCTTGTCTTTAAAATATAGTCCTTTCAGTATGATGTCTTAGATTAAAGACGTTGCCTTTAATATCTGTTGGGAAGGAAATGTCCAGACTTTTCAAATCTCCTTATTATGTGTTTCCCTTTTTTGTTTACATAGGGAACAATGTTTGTAGTTGTGTGTACAGTGGGGGTCTACAACAAGAAGTGTATATTTTCAACAATTTTTTAATGATTTAACAATTTTTGTAAATCATTTTCAGGCTTCTGCAGCTGTAGATTCTCACTGTGAATCCCTTGCTTGCTCATGCATATGTGTATTTGCAATACCAAATATACAGGTTTAGTATTTTTGCCTGTTAGTGATTGTTTCACATGTGTAACGTTTTGGTTGAGATGTTAAATGGTGGACGAGTACTGTGGATGTGAATGTGGGAAGTAATTTTAATCATGTATAATTGGTCACAAGGCCTAATTTGCAGTAACTATTGCTGTTTTATTTAACAATGCCTTGTTGCTTTGTATGCATTAACGTTTGGGTGTAAAGATTGTGTGTCTATCCAACAGGGAGCCACAGTATTTAAATTGACCAACCTAATGTTACAACTACTTTGAGGTGGCCAAATGTAAACTAAAAGCCTTAATTAAAGTGGTGCAATTTTGTATAACTTAGCATCAGTAGTTCAATAAATTTGGATTGCCATGCAAGGGCTTGCATTATAAAAAAAAAAAAAAAGAAAGAAAGAAAGTTACCGTGGAGAGCATGAGAGGCCCTGTGAAAAGCTGGGGTGAGACTTCCGCAGGCCACTGTCCACCCATCAACTCTGTCCTGACTTGCTGAAGATTGCACCGACTCTACAGGGAAAACAGAAGCAAATCGTTAAAAATGAGTAAACACTGGAAGCGGCCACCTTACAGAAAAGGACGTGGTGGTGACAAATCCACATGGAAAGGGGCCCTGAGTCATCATCACGAAAACGTTGGCATGGCACGGCCTGCAGGGGGCCTGCACTGGGCCTGCACACCTCCTGCGCAGCTAAGGCCAGCTGGCGGCAGGGTGGCCACACACCACAGGTGGGATGCACCCACCACCATGTGAAAGGACTTGGCAGCTTCTGAGGGCCCCTATACGTTCCCAAGGAAACTTGTATTTAAGAGTTTATAGCAGCTCTACTTATCCTTACCCAAGACCATGCACAGTCCAAATGCCCTTCAACCAGCGAAACAGGCACACAGAGGCCACCCATGCAAAGGAATTCTGCTCAGCACAAACTAAACCTGAGCGGCCGGCACAGCCATCAGAATGGGCGGCCCATGCAGCCTGCTGACTTTGAACGGGCAACTTTAAAGTCAGCCGTGGCTTTCATAAGGGTCCTTCAAGATGACACGTATGCGGCGCTGTCCTCAAGAAAAAATGATAGTGATGAACACGGATTCAGAGTTTAGGGCTGGGGCAGAGTGTAGATAGAAAGGGTACCAGGGAGCGCTCAGGGTGGGCACCCTGATCTTGATGGTCTTTATATAAGTCTATGTGTCTACAAAATTAATAGAACTGCACACCAAAATTTTTACAGTTTTACTTCAGGACAAATCTTAAAAAGTAAATCAACTCAAAGAAAGTGTTGCTTTCACCTGTATTTTTATCTTAGGTCTGTACATACACATGGACTCTGCACTTATTTGGAAGATTTTGTAGCAGAAAAATTTAAACTTGAAATTCATTTCTCCCTCTGGGATGAGGAAGATGCGTGTCTGAGGCATCTGAGCCTGGGCGTTTCCACCAGGAGCTCCTTAACCTGAAGGGCCCAGGATGGCCTTGCTCCCCAGGGCCAGGAAGCACTCTCTGCCATTGGTGTAACTGTGTTCCAAGGCCAAGTGAGGGAAGACAGGGCTCTGGGACTTCCTGCAGGCTGCCTTCCTGTGCAGACGCAGATGCCTGGGGATCCCTAGGGTCCTGGAGGCCTCCGGCAGTTCAGCGGGGCACAGGAGACACTCCTCAGAGGCCCCACCCAGACACACAGCGGACTTCTTAATGGCTCCATTCCCCAGGGACTTCTGTGCCAAGAGGGTAATGATCCCCCTGTGCCAGGGGCTTTGTCTCAACAGGATGGATCTGAGGTCATTATTTTCACAGCATTTGTTCTAACATAATGATTAGTTCTAACATAATGATTCTTGTGATTCTTCCCATTTATTTGAGAGAAAACTGCTAATTACCAACTAACAACGTGTTCCCTCCAGGCCCAGAGAAGCAACCAGGACTGGAACTCTGGAACTTCGCTTTCCACGCCCAACCATGTCCCCAAGTCTCACCGTCCCACTGCTTTAACATCTGTCTCCCAAACCCAATTCCTAGTCTCCATTACTCTCCTGTTTCACTAATTAAACTTGCATAAGTTCTTCCTGAGTTATTAAAAGGCTTTTTTCTTATTTTCTCTCATATGTGGAAGCTAGAGCAGAATAATGGAAGAAAAGGGGGGGGGGCAGATCCCTGGAAGTAGAGGGGAGGTCAGTGGAGCAGAGGAAGGGGGCCAGGAGGGAGGAACCAAGGCAGGAGATGACCAGCCTATGCTCTGCACACCATGTACACTCCACAATGTATTGTGCCTGTGTCCAGCTGTAAAGCACTAAGGTAGACAATAAATGGAAGGAAGAGCTTAGGGGAAGGGAAGTGAGGAGATGGAGGAAAGAGGAAGCACAGAAGACTGAAATGGAGCAGGTGACATTGCATGCAGCCACGATTATGTCAATGTACCCCACTATCGTGTGATCATGGGGCACTAGGAGAGACGTTTTAAAAGTCTTTTCCTCCCCTTGTCCTCCAGGGCACACTGTAAGCTGCAGCAAGTGACCTTATTTAAATGTATCCTATTGATGCCAGGCTTGTCCTAGGCCCACTCATTTTCTCTCTGTGAGGGGCCAAACCAAACCCAGTCAGCTTAACACTGGTGGGGGCATGCCTCCATGCTGAACCCTGGGCGAATGCACCTACTGCCGTCTCCCTCTGCCCTGCACCGCCTTCCTCATGCTCTCCTGCTTTCTAACACTCTCAGTCCTCAAGATCCAGCAGACGTGTCTCCAACAGGACACCAGACCTCAGAACTAAGATAGGGGTCCAGCTGCCCCTCCATGGCAGGCCAGCATGGGCGCCACTGGATTTCCCCACCATCTTTTCATCCATCTCCACAGTCCTCACACTCGCTGAGCGAAGGAAGATCAATTAAGTGCAAATGACAAATGTTTGAATGTTGGTCATTAATCATGAATTCTTCTATCCCCTGCAGGGACAGGGGATGTAGTGTCACTGGTAAGTAAGTATTTGTGATAAATCAGTACAGCAGTATAAAAGTGAGCTCTCACAATACCTGAGTTTGACTTCTGTGTTCTGCTTCTGAGGTAAAATCAACGTATTTTGCAAAGCTCTGTTAAGTACGCCCCCTTATACCAAGCTCTAGCTCGAGAGATGGGAGATCCTGCACTGGCTGCACCTGCAAGGGGCTGTTCACTTAAGTACCTGGCTATTTGGGATGGAGCATGAGTTCATCTCTGCAGGTCTACCCGTGACCTGGAATCCTAGCCTTCCTCCTTGGCAACAGCATGAGGCCAGAGCCCTCAGACCTGCACTACAGTGTACACTTGAAATTCCATTTTCTCTCCTTTCCCCAAAGCAAATTCATATCAGGAAGGTGGAAGGCCCTGCTCAGAGGCGAGAAAGACTCACTTCCCTGTGAAAGGTCCCAAAAGTTCAGAGCACAAGCTCTTGGTGGGAACATGTCTGAGCAGCCTGGGTCGATTGCATGTGTCTGATGTGAAGAGACAGAGACAGGCACCAGAGTGTACAGCTCACCACAACCTGAAGGAAACTCCAGATCTGTCAGAGTATGCGTGAGCTGCGAGCTAATGCAGCAGAGGTAGAAGCCGGACTTGCAGGTCCCAGTGGAGACCTTGTCTCCATAGTAACATCGCTAACTTTTATTATTAAAAATCAAATCACAGAGACCTGTTTCCACAGATTTGTATCCACAGGCTGGAGGGCAAGTTTGCATGAGTTTTAATCTTCAGGGACTGATCTACGGAAGCAAGAGACCTCCAGAAAACAGGTAAAACACACCAGCCTGGCCCTGAGCCCAGGGAACCCTAGCCACTCTGCACGTGGCCCTGAGCCCAGGGAACCCTAACCACGTTGTACCTGGCTCTGGAAACCAGGGAGCCCTACCCCACTCTGCACCTGGCCCTGGAAAACAGGGAACCCTAGCTTACTCTTCATCTGGCCCTGAGCCCAGGGAATCATACCCCACTGTACATCTGGCCTTAGGCCGGAAACCCTAGCCCACTCTGTACGTGGTCCTGAGCCCCGAGGAACTCTACCCCACTCTGTACCTGGCCCAAAACCCAGGGAACCTTAGCACACTCTAAACCTAGCCTTAGCTTAAAACACCCTAGCCCACTCTGTGCAAGGCCTTTGAACCCTACCCAACTCTGAACCCAGTAAACCCTACCCCACTCTGCATCTGGCCCTGAGATGAGGGAACCCTAGCCATTCTGAATCTGGCCTTAGCCCAGGACACTCTTGCCAACCATGAACCTGGACCTGAGCCCAGGAACCATAAACTGTGTACCGGTCTTACCCAAGGGAATCCTAGCCCCCACTGTATACCTGGACCTTGAATCCAGGGAACCCTAGCCCACTCTGTATCTGCCCCTGAGCCCAGGGAAGCCTAGCCTACTCTACACCTGGCCCTGAGCCCCAGGGAACCCTAGCCCATTCGGCATCTGGCCCTGAGCCCCAGGGAAACCTAGCCCACTCTGCACCTGGCTCTGAGCCCCAGGGAAACCTATCCCACTCCACAACTGGCCCTGAGCCCCAGGGAACTTTAGCCCACTCTACACCTGGCCCTGAGCCCAGAGAACCCTAGACCACTCTACCCTGGCCCTGAGCCCCAGGGAAGCCTAGCCCACTCTGCACCTGGTCCTGAGCCCCAGGGAACCCTAGCCTACTGTACACCTGGCCTTGAGCCCAGGGAACCCTAGCCTACTCTGTACCTGGCCCTGAGCTCAGGGAAGCCTAGCCCACTCTGCTTGGCCAAATCTGGACACAGTGCCCCCACCAATAGAAATGGACCATAGCCTCCTATGTCATCCCTACCTTGATTTCTCACACCCAGCTGCAGAGGTGTGTGTCAGATGTCTTCTTAATTTCATAATTTAGGAAACAGATTAGAGATCTTAAATGTGAGACCCAAAAGTGGAGAATAGCTGGCAGAAAACATAGATTAAAAGCTCCATGACAATAACTTTTTGGATAGAACCCCAAAAGCACAGGCAACAAATGTGGAAATGAACAGAATTCCATCAGACTGACAAGCTTCTGCACAGCAGAGGGCCCAATCAACAGCAAAGGAGGACAGAATGGGAGAGCGCACCTGCAAGCCACACCTGACAGGGATCAGAATCCCAGACACACACAGAACCCAAAAAGCTCAACAGGAAGAAAACAAGTAATTTGATTCAAAAATGAGAGGAGGATCTAAATAGGTATTTCTCAAAATAGATATTTCTAACAAGGAGCATTCAAATGCCCAACATGTACACAAAACCTTCAGAACCACTGACCATCAGGGCAACGCAAGTTAAGACCACGTGAGATGTCACCTCATGCTTGTTAGAATGGTCAATATCAAAAAGACAAAAAGTAATAAATGTCAGCAGGGGGCAAAGAAAAGGGAACCCTTGGGCACTGTGAGCACAGCCACAGCAGAGAACGGCAGCCCCTGTGATCCAGCAGTTCCGCTCCTGGGCATGTATCCAAAGGAACAGAGAGTAGTGTGTAAGTGACAACTCACTCCCACACAAACTTCCACAAAGAACACACTTGCGGTGGTGCTTCTGAGATGCTCCTTAGGCAGGGTCCCTTAAGCCAAACCAACCAAAACCAAACAGATCCAAGGAGGAGCCAGATGAGGAGTCCACCCACTGAGCACAGCAGTGTGGCCGTGGGTCCTTCACAATGCCACTCTGTGACACCGGCTGCATTTATCCCTGTGTGACAAGGAATGCCAGCAAGCACAGAGCCTCCTCCCTGTGCAGCCAGGAGACAGTCTAGACAATTCCGTCACCCACAGCTTCAGAGAGGGTCTCAGTAAGCTCTGCAGCAGAATCTGCCCTGAGCTTGAGATAAGGGTTTCCTTCCCTTGCTGGTATCTTCTCTAAGCCAAGGACAAACAGAATCCCACACCAGGCCATCTGGAAGGGCACACCTGCGGCCACACTCTCAGCTCCACTGACTTAAGAGGAAGAGTCCCAAGTGCTGCTGTTCACTGACTGGCAGCCATGCCGCTGAGATTCCCAGCCCCTCAGCTCCATCTCACCCAGAGTCATGAAGTTGCCCCTGGGCACTGGCACAGCACTTTCCCAGATAAGTGTCCCCAAGGGTGCTCTCCAGGCCCCTTCTCCAAGCAATTCATCCACGGATCGTTCCTCGGAAGGGTGGGATCAGCGGTTTCTAGCCAGGGAGCCCAGCGGAGTCATTATAGGTTAAAGCCACTGAGCCTGGCTGGGGGTCAGGTGGCTCTCAGTGTGAACCCATCTCCCGACACGCTTTCTGCTCCTGGATTTTGTATCCCTCCAGGGTTAAACGAAAGCCAGGACTTAGAATAAGGCTATTCTATGAAAGGGACCATCCATTCACCTGGAACAGTCACCGGAGGGACGCTGCTGAACAAGGAACAGGGTGGGCTGAGGCTCTCTGTTCACTCCCACCTCCCGAGGGAGCTCATGGTTCAGGACACAGGAAGAAGGCTTGGGGAAAGAGAGGAGTCAACTTTGACTATCCCCAACATGACAACTCCCAGGTCTGTCTGTCACCGGAGACTGGGGGGAGCCTTTAACAGACGCCTGCCCAGCCGTGGTCTTGCACTCCAGGGCTGCGGAGCCGGGAAGTCACATCCTCGGGCTCCTAGGCACCTGCTGCTGCAGCACTGCTCTTAGTGACGTCCGGCTGCACTGACCTTGTAAGATCGCCAACAACACCATGTCTGGTGAGGTTGGCCAGGAACCTCCCCAGGAGACCAAGATCATCTGCCTGGCTCTTTCTAGGCCCTTGGCTGCTCAGCCCTCCTGGGAGCACTCTGCTGTGAGAACAGCCAAGGAGAGGGGCCACGACCCCCCCCCCAGTCCTCCCTTCCAGAAGATGCACATAAAAGGCCACTCCCGGCTCATGAGGACAGCCTGGGCAGAGGCTGTCCTCCCAGCATGCCCAGATGTCCATTGGAAATGCCACCACAGTTGTGGGCACAGGGGTGCTGAGAAAGGCTGCTCACTGTCTCTCTTTGACACCTAGGATGTAGTTGCAAACTGCCTGGTGCTTGTGGACAGGGCAGATGACAAGTCCCCTGCCATGGTGGAGCAGAGCTCCTAAGAGCTGACAGCTGGTCCCACCCAGACCCGGCAGGGCGAGCCACACTAGAACCCTGAGCCACTGTGTTGTCTGTCTCACTTGGTGGCTCCAGCAAGTCCTCCGCATGGATCAGGCACCCCAATCTGAGCTCCCCGTGTCCCAATGCTCCAAAACCCAAAACTTCCTCAGCACCATCACCACCCAACCATGGAAACCCCACCCAGGACCTGCAAGCCTGTGGCGACACAGGTGATCTGAATGCCTACACAGACTTTGAGGCTATGTGTATGTGCACACAGGAAACACAGATGGATGTCACATTTGTACTTGAGACTCAAGTGTGAATTTGAGATATCTCAGGATGTATATCCGCCCCAGCCCGCCTCCACAGAACACCACTGGCCTGAGGATGTGGACGAGGGCACTGCACCTCAGCAGCCAGATGCAAGTGCTGCTCACTTAAGCTTCCCCAGACCCCTTCTCCCAGCCCAGGAGCCTGGCCACTGCCCCCTTCACATCCTTGTTCCTCAGGGTATAGATGAGGGGGTTGGCGCTGGGTGTGACCACCGTGTAGAAGAGTGTGAGGAACTTGCCCTGGTCCTGTGAGTAGCTGTTGGCCGGCTGCAGGTACATGTAGATGATGGTCCCGTAGAATAGAGAGACCACCAGCAGGTGGGAGGAGCAGGTGCTGAAGGCCTTCCTGCGCCCCGCGGTCGACCTGATCCTCAGCACTGCGGCTGCGATGGTGCCGTACGAGACGAGGATCAGGGACAGGGGCACCAGCAGAAGCGCTACCCCCAGGGCAAAGGCACAGGCTTCCACCAGCATGGTGTCTTCACAGGACATGGCGATGAGAGCCGGCATCTCACAAAGAAAGTGGTCCACCCTGCGGCGCCCACAGCGCGAGAGCCTCATGGTCTGAGGACACATGACGAAGGCATTCAGAAAGCCGCAGCCCCAGGCCACAGCAACCAGCTGCAGGCAGAGGCGGGGATGCATGAGCACCATGTAGTGCAGGGGCCGGCAGACGGCCACGTGGCGGTCGTAGGACATGACGGCCAGGAGGACGCACTCGGTGGAGCCCAGCACCATGTAGACGTAGAGCTGGGCCACGCAGCCGTGGTAGCTGATGGTCTTGTCTGAGCCCCAGAGGTTCCACAGCAGCTGGGGCACAATGCTGGTGGTGAAGCAGAGGTCCAGGAAGGACAGGTTCCCAAGGAAGAAGTACATGGGCGTGTGGAGCCTGGCATCCGCTAGGGACAAGAGGACAATGGCAGCGTTGCCCACCAGTGCCAGGACATAGAAGACCAAGACAGAGGCAAACAGGACCCTCTCCAGTCGAGGCCGGTCAGAGAAGCCCACCAGGATGAATGCCTGGAGGGAGCTGTCGTTGCCGCTCCCCATGGCCACCCCACTGTGTGCAGAAACATCAAGGGCACTGGTAAGAGAACACAGCATGGCCCCCTGCCCACTGCACCCGGCTGTGTACTCAAGAGAGTTCACCTCTGAGTGTACACCTACAGAGGCCCATTATGAGCAGGGCAGTGTGCCCGACTCCCAGGTGGGGCATGGATCTGCCCTGGAGCCTGCCGCCTTGGGGAACGGTACAGGCATGTGATGACCAAGGCGGGTCAGAAGCTCAGCCAGAAGAGTTGTCGAGGGCTGGGTGTTGGCCAGTGGCTACCAACGGGTGGGGAGAGCCCTGCAGCTGCGCCTATGTTAATGGAGGCCATGACCTGAGAGCCGGGCTCTGGCTGTGTTCACAGAAGGAATGTGACCTGTGGCCCACTGAGCAGGATGCTCCCACAAAAGCCAGCAGGATGTGCCCAGGTACAAGGGCCAAACTCAGGGCCGATGCTCAGGGACTTCGCGAATGCACACAGGAGGCCACCTTGAATGGCAGGCCATTGTATCAAAACAGGACCCAATAATTCTTGAGGTGACAGGTGTGATTCTGCCTCTGCAATACATGACCTACAACCCAGCTTGGCATCCTGTGTGTTGGCTTTCCTCATGCAAGATGGAAAGAGGATAGGGCTTTTAGGTTCCCATCCATACCTCCCATGTCCACATGCCTGGTGACAGTGGGCTTATACCTTGGCCACCTACAGCCTCCAGGGCTACAGTTGTCTAAGATAAGGGCTGTGAAGGGGACCCTGCCTGATAGTGCCAATAGCTACTGAGGAAGGCCTCCCCTTAGACAGTAGTAGCAAGTGACACCAGGCAACACAAGACAGTGGACATGGGAGTACAGAAGCATTTTGAAGGACCCCTGTGTGCCTGTGGCTGCTGCCCCACCTGTCGGCCCTCATGGTGGAGTCTGCAAACTCTGCCTGGCTGAAGCTGTGGTGGGGATCCCTAAGTTTGAATCCAACAGTTCAGACACCAGATCCCCAGCCAAGCCACACAAAGGGGTAGGAAAGGGGCAGGGAACCCTCAGAAGTGGCCAGACAAGTGCCGGGAGACTTTCACAGGCACACTTTGCAAGCGTCGAGTGTGAAGAGCAGCTGAGCTTCAGTATCCACAGACCCATTGCTAAATTGTACCCCATGGAGAGACCCAAGGACTGGGGATGACAAACTACACAAATTATTTAGCAATGGCTGTCACTTAGACTGCCACTCCTGAGCCAAAATCGCAAGGTGACCTCAGGTCTTTTAAAAACATTTTTTCCTCCATACTTTATTACATCAGTGTGGCCACCATGCATAGTCCTCTGACTCGCATCCTGCCCAGGTGTTTAGTTGACAGTCATGAAATTGCAAAGGAGCTATGAAAATGTCAAATTTCTTTAGTAGTTTCATTGGCATGAAATAATAAATGTGAACTCATTATGGAAACTTCGGCCTAATGTTCTGAAATTGGGTTGGTGAATGGGACTTGATTCTCTGACCTAAGGTTATGCTCCAACCACACCAACTCATGGAGGACAGACTAGGGCTTTCTAGGCTTTAATGGATAGAATTAACAACAAAGAGTAGGGGAACTATTTATATTTCAGATATACTGCACATTCTTATTTAGGAATTTTTAGACCCCTTTTCCCCCATGCGGGAAAAAAATTTTTTGTGAGACAAAGGCATTGACCTGAAATGTGGGTCCGGGCCACACCACCCACTGAGCTAAGGTGAGACTCTCTCTGGCCATTCCTGTCTCTATGCACTCCCTCCTTCCAATAACAGCCAAGCCCAGGGCTCAGGTCCCCTTCTCTGTACTCCCTCCTGTCCTGTGCCAGCCAAGCCCAGGTCTCAGGTCCCCTGCTCTGCACTCCCTCCTGTCCTGTGCCAGCCAAGACCAGAGCTCAGGTCCCCTGCTCTGCACTCCCTCCTGTCCTGTGCCAGCCAAGCTCAGGGCCCAGGACCCCTGCCCTGCACTCCCTCCTGTCCTGTGCCAGCCAAGCTCAGGGCTCAGGTCCACTTCTCTGTACTCCTCTCCTTCCTATGGCAGCCAAGTCCAGTTCTCAGGTCCCCTGCTCTGCACTCCCTCCTGTCCTGTGATAGTCAAGCCCAGGGCTCAGGTCCCCTGCTTTGTACTCTCTCCTGTCCTAGAGCAGCCAAGCCCAGGGCCCAGGTCCCCTGCTCTGCACTCCCTCCTGTCCTGTGCCAGACAAGCTCAGGGCTCAGGTCCCCCGCTCTGCACTCCCTCCTGTCCTATGCCAGCCAAGCTCAGGGCCCAAGTCCCCTGCTCTGCACTCCCTCCTGTCCTGTACCAGCTAAGCCCAGGGCCCAGGTCCCCTCTCTGCACTCTCTCAGGTCCTATGGCAGCCAAGCCCAGGGCTCAGATCCCCTGCTCTGCACTCCCTCCTGTCCTGTGCCAGCCAAGACCAGAGCTCAGGTCCCCTGCTCTGCACTCCCTGTCCTGTGCCAGCCAAGCTCAGGGCTCAGGTCCCCTGCTCTGCACTCCCTCCTGTCCTGTGCCAGCCAAGCTCAGGGCTCAGGTCCACTTCTCTGCACTCCTCTCCTTCCTATAGCAGCCAAACCCAGGGCTCAGGTCCCCTGTTCTGGACTCCCTCCTGTCCTATGCCAGACAAGCCTAGGGCTCAGGTCCCCTGTTCTGCACTCTAACCTGTCCTGTGACAGCCAAGCCCAGGGCTCAGGTCCCCTCTCTGCACTCCCTCCTGTTCTATGCCAGCAAAGCTAAGGGCTCAGGTCCCCTCTCTTCACTACCTCCTGTCCTATGGCAGCCAAGTCCAGTTCTCAGGTCCCCTGCTCTGCACTCCCTCCTGTCCTGTGCCAGACAAGCTCAGGGCTCAGGTCCCCTTCTCTGCACTCCCTCCTGTCCTGTACCAGCCAATCTCAGGGCCCAAGTCCCCTGCTCTGCACTCTCTCAGGTCCTATGGCAGCCAAGCCCAGGGCTCAGGTCCCCTGATCTGCACTTCCTCCTTTCCCATCCTTTTCGTGCTATAGGGCTGTGGCTGCTGTCATTTGTCACCTTTCCCTCACCAACCTGCACTTACATGCCTACAGAGAGCTCCCTTAGTCTCAGCAATCTCTAGAGGAAAGCCTGTGATTCTTTTCACAATTGCAGAGAAGCTCTCTCTATGCTGATACAGAACAGAGCTTTCTGTTCAATCTGGCTCCTCTCCTACACAAAAGTGTGGTTTTATGTGTGCCTCTAGTCTCCACGGGCACCCTGGGTTAGCCCAGCAGGGACTAGGCAAACAAGTAGAACAGAATCATCATTATATGCTTACAATTCATTGTAGAAATCAGTGTGTTCTATCTTTTTTGAATCAGATGCAGTATCTTTCTCAAAAGTGGAGTTCCAAATTAGAAGTCGGGGTTGGGAAGCTCCATACTCTGATGCACACTAACCAATATAAGCCCTAATAGAAGCCATCACAAAGATGATTTCAGTAGAGAGTCAGACCTGAGCCTCATTTCCACACACTCAAAAAAATTCAAAGTCCTCACCCTTCTTATTCCTGGAAAGTTGAGGACCTGAGGTTCTGAAGCCCTTCTTCCCTCAATTCCAGAGATCAGGAGGAGACTTCTCCAGAATCTGCAGCCAATTTTGGGTCTTCCAAAGGCAACTTCAGTGACAACTCTGATAGAAAATCAAACAGAAAAATGACATCTGACCTGAAGAAGAGTTGGTGGAGCTCTCAGCAGCAGAAGGAGGAGGAGAAATCACTTCCTGAGGCAAGAGTGGCCAGCGTCTCACCTTAGCTCAGCAGGTGGTGTGGCCTGGACCCACATTTCAGATCAAAATGCCTTTGTCTCACAGTGGCAGGTCCCTGCATGGGGGAAAAGGGGCCTCCATGAGGAAGTAGCCTGAGGTGGGGAAGCAGGCTGAGTCCCAGGCATAGCCAGGGACACCATGGCACTGGCTCACCTAGGGGCAGGAAAGGTGGCTTTCATCTCCTGTAGCTGTGGGAAATGAGGCGCCTGGGGACCTGAGGAGGCTGGTGTCAGCTTGTTTACAGAGCCAAGCCCGGGGGACCCCAGGGACTATGGTGTTCTCAAGGACCCCCAGGGAGGAAGAACTAGCTCCCAAATATAAAAAATTAGAATAAGCCTCACAAATGTAAAAGGAAGCATGCATAGAACCCACAGGCTGAAAACCAAGACCCAGATGGAAAGAACCCCCCCAAGATTTCAATCCGCAGAGGCCTCCAGCCTTGGTAGATTCAAGACAACCCAAGTGCCAGCTGTCCCCTACACAGGCTCAACACCATTCTTACCCCAAACCACACCCCTTCCAATTTGTAGTAGCTACAGACAAGATGATTCTACATTTTTTAAGGAAAGGAAAATAAACTAGAAAGGCAAATAATGAGTAACTCTGAAAAGATAAGGAACACAGAGGAGGGAAGCAGCCTACCTGACTCCAAGAGTATGTACAGAATCACAGGACTGGAGCAGGGAGGGGAGCAGCCCACAGTCAAAGACTGCCAGGACCTGGAGCGAGCTCCCCACGTGGGCTGGAGCTCCCAAGAGGTTAGGAGCAATTCTGGGGAGAAGACACAGCCTGAGGACAAACACTGGCACTGAGGACACCCAGGGCCTCAACATAGGTCTCCTGTATGACCAAACATTCTGGACCATGAACTTGGATGCAAATGGACCACACAGCTCAAGGAATTGAATGTGTTGTGGGCTTCAATGTAAACTGTAAAGCTATGTACTTTTAAAAGAAGAAGGTGAGAAAACCTTCAGGACCCAGGAAGAGGCAAAAAATTCTTAGACTTGACTCTCAGCAACCCACAAAAGGAAAGGTTATTAATTGGGCTTAACCCAAATCAAAACTCGCCTAGGAAAAGATACCACTAAGAGGCTTAAAAGGCAAGCTATAGAATGGAAAAACATTTTCAAACTATAATAGAGGTCTGGTGTCTAGAATATATGAAGCTCTCTCAAAAATATTCAGTTTAATCCGATTAGAAAATGATCAAAAGTCAGGAGGAGGTGTCTCACCACAGAAGATATGTCATGTGTTGGGGACACTAGGACACTAGTCATTAGGCAAATGAAAATTCAGATGCAAATGAAACATCGGACAAACCTATCAGAAAGCTCCAAAGAAAAATACAGAAAATAACAAAGGCTCACAAAGAGGTAAACAAACTGGATGATGGACAGTCTTAAGAAAGGGAGAGAATGATGCCCTTAAACTGATACATGGATTTGGCTCTTGCTAGGCACCATGGTACAGGCCTGCAATCCCTGCTACTTGGGAGGCTGAGGCAGGAGGATTGCAAGTATTAGTCCTGCCTCAGCAACTAGGCAGACCCTGTCTCAAAATAAAAAGTAAAAAGGGCTGGACTGTAGCTCCATGGTAGAGTACTTTCCCAGAATATGTGAGGCTCTGGGTTCCATTCCCAGCACAAAAAAAAAAAAAAATAGAAAGAAAAAAGTATGTGAATGGGGCAGAGGCTATACTGGACTTGAATTATTGCTCTTAAAACCTGACTGAAATGTCCAAGCAATTCCAAAACAAAGTTAAATGGAAAGCCTACAGTAAGCTAGTGCTGCCTCCATGTTTGGGCCCTGCCTTTCCCTCTGGCTGTTCTTCAAGTCTTGGCTTCAGTCCAGATGTCACCTGCTCCATGAGTCTTGCCCTGTGCACCCTCACTGTGGTTCCCAGTGCCCCTCTGTGCTGTCATTATGGATTCAGGGCTTCCACCAGAATGGGAAACTGCCTTCTACGCCTCCTGGTTTCCCTCACCAGCTGTGAGTCCCTTCCAACCAGAATGCAAGCTCAGTGGAGCGAAGACCCCATCTGCAGCCCCCAGCCCCCAGCACTCTCACCAGCTTGCAACCTCCCACAGGGTGGGAGACAGACCAGAGATGGATGGAAGAGAGAGGAGAGACAGGGATGATAGACAATGGCAGGTGATACAGAGATCAGAGCTAGAGGATAGACACAGGGTGCATGGATGGGTGGAAGGATGGATCACAGATGACAGATGATTAGATGCTGCAGCCCGGCTGGCTAGGCAAAATAGCCGGGGGGTGACGAACAACTTTTGTACATTGATACAGCTGGAGTGGGAGCCGTTTATTGTAGGACAGGAGGGGTATATATACATTACACACAGCTTATCTTAATTACCATAAACTAGATACAGCAATCAACCTATAAGGAATCTCCACACTTAATGGCTCACTGGCATTACTTCACAAACCACTCCCTCTGGCAAAATGCCAGGTGCCATCTTGACTTGTTTACAGACCCTAACAGATAGACATGTCACAGATGACCCATACAAGATGATGGATCTGGATAGATGGATGACAGATGATGTAGACACAGGAGCTGGAGGGTAGCTACAGGATGGATGGAGAGATAGATAGGCAGACAACACATGATGGACAGGGGAGGGGGACACATGATAGATGACAGAGCTGGATAGAGAGATGACAGATGACATACATATCAGATAGGTGACAGATGATGCAAGATGGACAGAGATGGAGAGACAGCTGGCTGAGTGGAAGAATGACTAGCACTCCTCATGGGGACAGAGGCTTGGGTGGAATTCTGTAAAGCACATTGACCGGCTGCTCCTCACTCACACTTATGTGGATTGTATGTAGCATAACTTTCCATGTGGGGATCTGGAGGGGTTGGCCAGACCCTGTGTGAGGACACCCGTAAGGTTGGCTGGTCTATGTATGGGGACACCGGGAGGGACTCACTGTTGCCTATGTGGTGACACCTGCAGGGATCTCTGCCATCTCTACATAGCTGAACCTGACCCAGGCATGATGAGGGATGGGGCAGAAAGGTGTCTCATGAGTCAAACCCATGTCACCTTTCAGGAAATGGGGCAAGTGGGGAGATCCAGGAATGTGCCTCCATGTGCACTGAGGCCCAGTGGTGACACTGTGACAGTGCTCTCCGTGCTGGGCTTGCACTGGTTTACCAGGAGCCCCCATGGCAAGTACAGCCCTCACAGTCAACAAGGCGTTCACAGACCAAGCCAGGCGGTGTCTGCGCTCCCAGGGACTCTGAAGGGTGACAGCCACACTGGGAGCCCAGGAGTGAGTGTAGTGGCCAGTGTGAGGGAAGCACAGCTCCAGCTAAGGCCTGGCGCAGCCTGCTTCACCAGAGGCCCAGCTGCCCCAGAGAATGTGGCTGGCCTACAGGCCAGGGCTGCCCCAGAGGACACGGCTGCCCTGAAGGTGTGGCTTCACCAGAGACCGTGGCTCCTCCAGAGTCCATGACTGTCCCAGAGGCTGAGGCTGCTCCAGAGTCCATGGCTGCCCTGGAGTCTGTGGCTTTAACAGAGACCGTGGCTTCACCAGAGTCCAGAGATGCCCCGGAGGCTGTGGCTTCCCCAGAGGCTGAGGCTGCTCTAGAAGCTGAGTCGGCTCCAGAGGCCGTGGCTACCCCAGAGGCTGTGGCTTTACCAGAGGCAATGGCTGCCCTTGGACTAGAATGCCCATGGTGACGGGCAGAGATGCTGGGTTCTCACTGGAGCCACGAGCTGCTTCACCAGTCATGAACAATGACACCTATCCTCAGTCACCTTACCCTGGACGTGCCCATCTCATCTCATCCAGAAGCCATGCCGGGCCCAGGAAGTACTTGGGTGGGAGCCTCTGGGGACTTGGAGTGGCTCCCTGTGCTGGACACAGCTCCCTCTGCCTGCTCTGGTAGGGAGCCACACAGGGACAGGAGGTGGCCTCAGACTGCTCAGCCCCTGGGGTGAGAGCTTTGCTGGGTGAAGAGACTCCCTTCACTTTAAGCCATGCACCCCGGGGGAGGACTGTTCTCAGAATAATGAGTGAGACATGACTCCCGCTGGAGGCACCTTCCTGCAAACTTGGCCCTTGAACTAATTATCTGCTTGCACGTGGCTCAAACCCCAGAGGAGCCACACACTAACCCTCAGGAGGCTCAGTGGAACAAAAAATGCTCTCTCTTGGCTAAATTCTAGAGTCACCACCACAGGATCCCAGACCCTCTGAAGAGTCACACATCTCCTGAGCAAGGGCTCTGTGTCTAGGGTGGGCTGTCACTCTGCTCAACTCCTGCTTCTCCCCCTCCAGGTAGGGGGGTCAGGGCCAGGCTGGGCATGAGAGCAGGCCCCCTCCTTTCTCCTGGTGGCTCCACACCACGGCAAGACTCTCACCCAGGACGGGCGGCCGAGGCGGGCAAGGGAACGGAAAAGCATTCCTAGGCCGTATCTTCCCTCTCAGCACAGCAGCTTGCAGACCCAAGAAAACATCAGGACCGAAAGGAGGCGTGCATCTATGGAAGCTGCTGATAGAGGAAAAAGCAGTAGCCTAGACTCCTGAGAGCAGGACAAAAGGGCAAAGAGCCCACGTGGACCCCATGCAATCCCAGAGCACTGGACCAGTGTCACACAGCAGGAGGCAGGCAGGATGCTCAATCTGATTCCAACCAAGTGTGGAACGTCGGGTGGCAAAGAAGCCGCACGAAACGTGGAAGAAATGTCACCTGCAAGCGAGCTGTGGAGGAGCCAGCAACCCCCTACAGGAGGCCACCTGGGCAAGAGCTGAGGGACTCCCGCTGCCACTATGGAGGAGAGAAGGTGCTCTAGTGAGAAGGGCTCCAACGTGCAGAAAGGCAGGAGAAACTTCCAGACAGGGGACAGACATAATACCCGCCTGGCCTGCTGCCTACATGTGGCCTAGGTGTGTCAGTCATCATAGAGCAGCACAGCAACATGCGACATTTTATAGTGATAATGAACATTAGGACAGCTTCCGGGAAGCTTGCCCAGCATCTACTCCAGCAGTGTTGAGAGGCAGGACGGCTCTGTGACGGAAGGACACGCAGAGTTTTGTGCCACAAAGGACAAGACTCTGCAGTCTGACCAGGAGAGGGGCTGTGTTGGGCGTGAAGGGAGCAGCCTCCCTTGGTGCACAGAGAGGGAAAGAGGACCCGGCTGGAACTATGCCCCCTGTGTGTGCTCAGAGCCAACAGCAAAAGGAGGTTGGTGTCACAGGAAACAGAGAGAGGCCACATCAGAGGTGGGTTGGGTGCCACAAGTGGGTGCCCACAGGGTCCCGGTGCCCTCTAAAGAGATGCAAGGCCGACTGACACAGCCTGGCGTGAAGAAGGGACCCACGCTGCTCCACAGCAGGATCTCCTGGGAGGGATAAAGGGCCAACACCACAGCAGCAGGGGTCCAGAGAGGGTTGGCCCTTCCCGTTTTTCAAGAACCTTCCTTCTGCTGGTCCCCAAAGCTGGTGGCCCAACTTGACCCAGTGGTTGCCCACAGTGTCATGGCACAAGGAAAATTCCTTATAAAATCACATTTGTCTTTTTCTGCCTGGCTTATCTCACTTAAAATGGTGGTCCTGGTCTTGTCCATTGCCGCCGGAGGAAGGATTGGCCTCTTGCTGGGAAAGGAGCTTGCCACTGTGCACAGTCCTCAGCTTCCCACCCTCCTGCTGATGGACACAGTGGCCGTCAAGCTTGGGTGCAGCTTCAGAAGCTCCCCTGGCTGATGTCCTCCTGGGCTGTGGTCCCCTAACTGGCTGCTAGTCACCCTGTCACTGTGTCTTAACTTTGTGAGGAAACTCCACGCCACTCTCCATAATGCCTGTGCTAACTTCCCTGCCCACCACTGAGCAGAGGGCGCCTGTCCTCCACACCCTGGCCACCTTAAGGGTTGCTTTTGTAGTAGACACTCGGACAGAGAGGGAAGAGACATGTGCTGATCCTCACATACAGAATGTAAAAGAGCTGAACTTGGAGGAGAGGGCAGGATGGTGGCTGCAGTGCTGCCAGCCATGGGGGGACACTAAAAGACAGTGGACAGGAGTCGTGGATGACAGCCATGGCAGAGAGATCTGCACTGGGCTGTTTAGTCAAGACAGAGGGGTGAACACTAAGCACCCTCTGCACCAGGAGGAGGCCAGCAGGTGGAACCCGCATCTCCATCAGCCAGACTTCCCCACTCCACTCGCTCCCTGCTCCTCAGAGCCCCACACAGCACCTGAGCACTACCTACGAATGTATCCGTCAACCAGAAACTAACAGAAATATAGGATACTTATTTATCCAAATTTGACCATGCTAAAGTTTAGTTTAGCTTGGTTTGGATACTGTAAGGGAGAATTCCTTTCAGGAGCGGAAGTGCAGCTGCCCAGCTGAACGGCCAAGGCTTCCATGCAGCAGGGGAGCACGAGAGCCGGGACCAGGCACTGACCTTGCCCTGCCCACACTGAATACTCTGTGCTGCTGTGGTTTCCCTGGCTTGCTGTGCGGTCATTATGTATAAAAGGAAAGTCATGTGGAGAGTAAAAATGTCACTTCAGCAGGCCTCCTCCTGCCAGGCCACCGGCAGCACACTGAGTCTGCACGCCCTGAGGGAGGCATGCCATCTGCATTCCAGGGCAGGAAGGCAGAGCCCCAGGCTGGCGCTCCCTGTCCCACACCCTAGGATCCCTGTGTCAGGCTCGCCCCACTGGATCCGCATCGCATCAGCACTGTGCTCCTCAGTCACACAGAGGTCCCACCATGCACAGCACCACCCCAGCCAACCCAAAACCTACTGCCCCTGTTGTGGGCAGATTAGAACTCACACCCACCTGCTGCGACTAGCACTCTCTGGATGCCTGCACACGGCTGATGGACTACTGTCCACTGCATCTCCAGCCTGCGTCACCGGGGAGTGAGCACACAGCCCCAAGATTCTGTTTCCTCTTCTTCTAACACCACGTGTGACCTTGGCCCCTCCAGCTGGTGGTGCGCTTCCTAATTTTCTTGATGCACGGTGCCCACTCCTAGTGGCTGCACCTTGGTGAGGACATGCTGATCTAGAACCTGCACTTCTGAACAGAGGGCAGAGGGCTGGAACAGGGCACACGTGCAAAATGGCACAGAGGTGTGTGAGCAGATCCACAGCCAGTTCTGAGAGGGAAAGGACAGTCCCGAGGGAAGAGCTCACCAGAGGGACTGGGGGCAGCTCTGAGGGCAGCTCTGAGCACGTGCAGGGCAGTGTCCCCCCGTTGAGAGCCACAGCCAAGGTGGGATGGCGCCTGGCATTTTGCCAGAAGGAGTGGTTGGGAGGTGCTGCCAGTGAGCCATTGGGATGATGGTGATTAAGTTAAGCTATGTATAATTATTGGAATGGTGACTGATTGCTGTAACTGGATGATGCTGGATTGGGGCGAGCTGTGTATTCAGTTGTGTATGTGGACCTCTGCTTTCCGGCAGTGGGGCAGCTCCTGCTGCCTCGGGTGCCTGCTACTTTTGAGTTCTCACAGAGTTCCTGTTGAGTTCCCTTTGGTTCTCACGGAGTTTCCGGGGAGTTCTGGAGAGTTTCCATGGGGTTCGGGCAATAAAGTAGTTCCTGGTTGAAACTACAAGTGGCTTGTGACCTCCCGGTTATTTTGTGACCAGCCAGACTGCGGCATCCCCCAGGGGAGAGAAGGCAGAGCAAAGTCTGGAGAGAAGGCAGGAGCGCCAGGTCTGGCCCCCCACCTCCAAGAGAGTCCTCGAGCCAGGCAGGAGGAGGGCATGGAGAACAGCTGAGGAACACATGGCCCCAGGCCTTGCAGAGAGGGTAGTGCCAAGCAGCCCCAGGAGGTGACAGCCCACAGAGGATGAGCACAGGATGTCACTGGAAGCACACGGGTCATACAGAGAGAACCAAGCCCAGGCAGGAAACGAGAGCAGACAGAGGGAAGTGACTGGTCCATGCAGGGGACCCTCAGGACAGCGCCTGGAAGCCTCTCCTCATGAGTGCAGCAGAGCAGTTGGAGGGGCAGGAGGCTCAGAGTGCAGAGAGAAGGAAAGGACATCAGGACACAGGTCCTGCAGGGACAGGAGGCTCAGAGTACAGAGAGAAAGAAGGGACTTCAGGACAGTGGTCCTGCAGGGGCAGGAGGCTCAGAGTGCAGAGAGAATGAAGAGGCGTCAAGGACGCTGATCCTACAGGGGCCCCCAGGTCACAAGGCCCCCGGAACCAGACAACAGCGAAGTAGAAAGTGAGTTCGCTGTAACTAGGGAGACCCCGCACACCACCAGCCACACCTCTGGGCACAGTAACATCTAGACGTGGAGGCTTACTACTGACCATTGCCCAGCAGCCAGTGAGGAAAGGACACAGTCTTCTCAGAGGCTCTGAAGAGATGACATTCTTCTCCTCCCACAATGCAGCTATACCTAGACATGAATACCAGGTGAAGACAGCACAGACAGCAAATCAGGCCCTGCAGCACCACTGACGCGGCACCTCAGCCACTGCTAGAAGCCAAGCACAGCAGGCCCACAGCATGGACACTTAGGTCAGGCAGACTGGCCACCAGGACACAGCGTGCTCCACTGCACGAAGGCCGGTCAAGTTGGTGCTTGAAGAGAAGACAAAGCAGAAAAAAATTATATGAGGTTTTCTAATTTGATGCATTTGACAAAATTCAACTTTCTTTTAATGAAAAAAAGTCACAAAAGTAGGAATAGAAACTATGTCAACTTAATGACACACACACATATAACCAGTAAACCTGAAATGATAGAATAAATAGTGCCCTGAAACTTAATGACCAGCCAGCTGGGCAGAAACTTGTCTCAAAACCCAGCAAAGGCATCAAATACACATTCTCCAAATAAGAGGTGCAATGGCCAAACTGTGAGGGAGCAGAGGCACACGTCACCACCAGGAAAGAACAGGAGACCCAGGTAACGTTCAGCTCCACTCCTGTCAGGCAGCCAATCCATCCTGGGTCCAGCTTGTGGAGGATGTGCAGACCCAGTACCCGCGTCCACTGCGGTGGAAATGCAGCGACACGGGAGCTTGCCAGACAGCCTCTTCCCCAGATTCCTCAGGTCCCCTGACTCCCAGTTCAACATTGTCCTTGTTGACTGCACCCCAAAGGCTGAAGCAGGTCAGAGAGCACCCCACACCACACACTGAGCAGCTCTGTTCACAGCAGCAAAACCTGCCGGCGACCTCTAGGTCAGCAGCAGATAACACACCAGCAAATTTGTACATGTACTACGTGGCCTGAAGAGGTAGGACCTCGCAACCTGCACTGCAGTGTGCACTTCAGGGCATTCTGTAAGGAAAATGAGCTAATCGTAAAACTAAAAATATGGCATGATCATGTTAGCTGACGCTGACGCAGTCAGAGCAGTCAGAATCACATGCAAGCAATGAAGCTGGGGGCTGCCGTGGGAGGCGGAGGGTTGCACCACACGATAGTGTGCCTGAAACCACAGGGGACACACTAGGAACAGGTAAGGCGGCAAACTTTATCTATATTTATCATAATGAAACAGTGGGGCAAAAAGGAAAGGGAGAGAGGCTTGCTGTGAATGAGCTGAAGCCATCTACTCCCAGAGAAGGACACAGCACCAGGCAGCTGCAGGGTAGCTGGTCACCAGCCCTCCTCCTGAGCCAGGGCCCTCCCTGACTGCTAGGGAATGACACAGCAGGCACTGTCCCCCCGAGAGCCTTTCCTGGAAGAGATGTGCATGCCAAGTGCTGAATCCCCTTCCCCTCTGGTCAGCAGCAAGGCTTTGGAATAGATTGAGAGAGAAACTTAGTCATAGAGAAAAGAGTAGGAATAAAAAGAATAAGTGCACAGGTGAGGCCACAGGGCTCAGCATCGACCTCCACATGAAGTCTACCTGCGATGTGGCAGGTCTCCCTCCTGCAGTGTCACCAGCAAAGGCAGAGATTGACAGAGCAGACCCACACAGGGAGGGCTTCTCCTAAAACTAACGGGACCACCCACCACCATAGTGAAGGCCTCAGAGTGTTGCCATGGAGACACTGAAATGAAAACTCCCTCTTTCTGCCTGCAGCCAGTGGAGAGCCAGAGCCATGGGAGGAGAAAGCGTCAGCTCCCCAGAAGCACCATCCTGCTGGGCTTCTCAGGTACCAAGCTGGAGCGCCCCCTCTGCACAGAGATGTTGGTCACCCGCATCCTCAAGCTCACAGGCAACAGCCCCACCATCTCTCTCTCCCTGCTGGAGCCCAGAGTCCAGATCCCCACGTACCTCCTCCTGGACAAGCTCTCTGGGCTGGACATCTGTGTCACCTGCACCATCGTGCCACACATGCTAGCCCACCTATGGGGGACAAGAAGACAATAACCTTCTGGGGCTACATCATGCAGTCCTACCTCTTCCATTGGACAAGCTTCAAGAAAGTGCCCTGCTGACAGTGATGGAGTTTGACCTGTACATGGCAATCTGCCAGCCCCTCCAGTACCCACTCATCCTGCTCCCGTGGGTGTGTGGGCAGCTGGGTGCTGCAGCCTGGTCCAGCGGCCTGGCCAACTCTGTGCTCCAAGCCACACTCAGCCTCCAGCTTCCCTTCTGTGGGCACCACAACCTGGACCACTTCTTCTGTGAGGTGCCGACCCTGATCAAGCTGGCCTGTGTGACACCAGGGCAAATGACCTGGCCCTGACCTTGGGAGCCGTCCATTTCGGCATAGTGGCTCCACTGCTTGTGCTCATCTTCTGCACCTGCATTGCTAGGGCCCAGGGCACCACAAGGCACTGGGCACCTACAGCACCCACCTGCTCGTCGTCCTCATACACTTTGGGCCAGGCATCCTCATATACCTACAGCCACCTGCCAACAGCACCCAGGCCAAGTTTATGTCCCTTTTCTACTGTGTGGTCCCCCACTGCCAAACCCCCTGCTCTACACCCTGAGAACAAGGATGTGAAGGCAGTCTGGAGGGGGCTGCATCCCAGGGCTGGCTTAAGTTCTAAGGAGGGCTGGTCTCTGCCTGTCTCCTGGAACAACGGCATGCACACACCACGGCACTGCCCAGGTGAGTCTCTGTGAACACAGACGAAGGGCTCCCTTCCCCCTCGTCAACCACCCAATTACGGGAGGACTCTTTAGACTCAAAAATCTCTAAGCACCATTGTGCCTGCCTTGGTGCTTCACCAGCGCAGCTGTCCAGAGCCAGAAGGACCAGCATCATCCACACTCCCATGGAGTGGAAAGTACCACCTTGGAACCCTTTCCCACAACCACTCCCCTTGCCCAGGTGCCTTCCAACAAAGTTTGCTGACACCTCAAACATGAACCATTTATGGTAAAAACTTTCAAAGTCCTTTCTTTGAAATATACATCCCACATCATCATAACACACAATGCTAGCCTCCACAGCCACCAAATGTATAACAGCACCACAGAGCTCCCTGCTCCCACCTACCAGTGATGATCCACCTTTCCCCATCCGTCGCTCCATCCCTCCCACTCTGCTCATCCTCTGATCACAAACCACCTTCCACTCACATCTCCTGTTCGGATTCCACATGAGTGAGATCTGTGGTACTTGTCTTTCTGTTCCTGGCTTATTTTACTTAACATATTAAAGATGCATGGCTTTCAAAAGTCCACATATTATTCAGTATTCATGACACATTTTTTAAAAATGAGCAGTACACATTATTCACTGCTATAGTTTTGATGTGAAGTATCCCTCCAAAAGCTCAAATGTGAAAAAATGCAAGAATATTCAGAGGTGAAATGATTATCTTATGGGAGGTGTAACTTCACTACTTGAATGGATTAACTAGTGGTACCTGTAGGCAGGAAACCTCTCCTGTCTCTCAGCATCTCATGAGCTTCCTTTCCTAACAGACTTCTTCATCCCACACTTTACCAAACCTTTGCTTCATTAATGCCCTCACCATCCATCTTTGGTCAGTTAGGGGACATGATCCTTTCAACCTCACCATGACAAAAGTCACTTTGTGTTCCTCAATGAATGTGTGAGGAATATCCAGCACTTCTTTATAATTCTTGCCTGCTTAGGATCATCACCTGCCTCTGCCTACTTTGTCTGTTTTACTGGCAATTTTAAGATCAGAGCCAGCCAGCCCCTTGCACATGGATTAATATGAATCCTGCATGCCCACAACCCCAGTGGCACAGATCCCTGGTGGGGCACAGATCTGACTGAAAGGCCGCTGCTCATAGTGCCCTGCAAGTGTGCTGCACACATGGCCTGTGCAGGGGAGCAGTGGGGACCCCTCTTTTGTTAGACACCCACTTTTGATCCCTTCTAACAAGCTCGAAGCAAGGAGTTTCCTTCTGCCTCTTTAGTCTCCACCATAATGTCCATTGAGAGTAGATCTTGTCCCCCACTAGACACAGCCTCTGCTTCTAGCAGCACCCTCCTCTTGCCACAGGCCAAAGCAGGAGGGTGTCTTTGTGCACAGTTGGTTTGGTATTAGGAACAGAAAATTCTAGAGCAAGGCTTCCAACAGTCCTCTGTGAAATGCAGGCTTTCAGGGGTGGGTTTGGGGCTGTAAGGTGAGGTGGGAGGTACATATGTGCACCAGCTCAGCGCTGACCCGGGGGATTGTGTGCAGTGATGGGGCACTCGAGACCAAGGGTGTGGACTGCAAGGCTGCACTTTCCCGTGTCACGGGCAGGTATCTGTGTAGACTGTGTAGATGACCTGATCTCTGATAGACACATGGCACATACACATGTCAAACTGAGGGTCACTGCAGGCCACCTTGGCATCAGATGGTTCCTGGGGGACATCTCGCAGCAGCCCTGTCCTCACACTTACTTCCCAAGGCTTCCCCAGATGCTCAACGAGCTCTCCCTTCACCATATTTAGGCCACACTTCATGCACCTTCACCCCTAGTGGGGACAGCTCTGCTGCTGTCACCATGTAGGTCCCTGGGCTCCCAGGCAGAAAAGTCTCAGCACAGCAGCAGGTGGAGGCTGAAGCCCACCTTCCACAGCAAAGCTGAATGAGGCCCTGCAGCCTCCACAGACACTCCTCACAGAGCCCTCGGGCATCTCAGAATGAGTAGGACAGGACTGAAGCTGTCCAGCCTTGACCCTGAACATTGGGAAAATGTCATCTGGAAGAAAGAGGGACATGCACACATCTCCTGGCCATTGTGCCCCCTAGTGTCTAGAATGTCCCCCAAAGCCAGACGGGAAGACAAGAGGCTAAAGAGGCAACAGCAGGCAAGGATCCTCTCCAGACAGATCCAGAACACTGTACCCCAACAGGGCAACACCAAGGCCATTACCAGAGATGGGACTCCAGGGGCCCGGGGTGCAGCACAGGGCCAGAAGACTATGGGGTGCCTAGTGTCACTGAAACTGCAAAAAGCATGCAGGCCAAGAGTCCTCACCCAAAATGATGAGCATGTGAGGACACACTTGCCAATGAGCTGGATTTGGTCACCCCAGAAGGTATATGTACTTCAAAACATGAGCTGTACACAATAAATTCACATGATTTTATCAGTCTGTTGAAACACCTGAAGACACTCCTGCTCACATCCAGCAGGACCTGCCATCCACACGAGAAGAGTAGAAGCACACAGGACAGGTAGAGGAGAGCTGTACTCCCTCAGGGCAGGGCCATCAGGGCTCCCAAAAAGAGCAGAGCTCCGAGTGCGGTGAGCAGTCGTCCCTACAGTGCACACTGACAGGAACCCCCAAGGATACCCTCCGCCTCACTCCCCGCAGACCCTCCACACAGCCAGCTTGGGAAGAGCCCAGGCGTCCTCCACGGGTGAGCAGATGTGGACCTGGCGGTAAGGCCCACACAAGGACACACAGGGGACCATCGGCCCTCAAGAGGGACGCCATTCTGCTGTTCGAACAGCCTGGGTGGCTTGTAGGGCCTGTGCTGAGCAATCAGCCAGACAGGAAGAAAAGCACTGAGGGATCTCACTCATGGGACCTGAAGAAAAGGAGAGCCAGGCAGCAGCCACCAGGCCAGGCCCTGAGGAAGTGAGGAGGGACAGGGGAAAGGGCACGGGTGCAGGTGCCCAGGAGGAGCCACACCAGGACCAGGGCTCTGCACAGGGCTATGCGCAGGGCGGGTGGCAGTGA
Organism: Ictidomys tridecemlineatus; assembly: GCF_052094955.1. Lineage (NCBI taxonomy): Eukaryota > Metazoa > Chordata > Mammalia > Rodentia > Sciuridae > Ictidomys > Ictidomys tridecemlineatus. The sequence goes on along the minus strand of NW_027523761.1, from coordinate 19,495 downwards.
CTGCAGCGCTCTTATCACGGGACAGCGGGTGGCTGAGACAATAGACATGCAGCTTGTTCTGCAGTGGAAACCATTGTACCACATACACAAAATACGGCATCGAGTTGTGACTCAAATACACATAATAAAATTTATCCTAAAATGGAATAAGCCTTCCTAAAGCCCTTCCCTTCACTGTTTGAGCTAGAATGTTTTAATTTCATGCCCTATTGAACTTGAACCTTTTCTCCCCTTGTAACCAATGAAACGGGTAGCTGGGACTGCGTACAGTGATCAGAAGAGAAATCTTCACATGTACCTGTGGCAGTCTCTGTTCTAAGAGCTTGGCCAACACCCTTGTGTCTCATCCTTGTAACAGATTCTGGAGGGCGGTCCTAGTACTTCTCATATCTGCAGATGACACAGTGAGACACAGAGAAGGGAGGTAACCTGCCCAAAGACACAAAGAGAGTGGTTAACTCTGCTTTGGCCACTGGGGTCTCAGGCTCCACAGGGCCAACGCTGCTGGCTGCACTCTGACTTCGCAGTCTCCCTCCAAACCCTGAAGAGTCAAAACCCACTGCTCTCCACCGGCTACTCTTCCAAGACCCCAGGCCAACACAGGGCCTCGACTGGCAGCCAGCCCTTGACACCAATCAACAGACCTCAGGGACAGCCTCCTGCCAGGGGAGAAGCTGCACCAATGGCTGTCTGGGGACAAGGAAACCAGCCTCCCTCAGGGGTGGAGATGGCAAGATAAACCTGACTGAGGCACGCTCACGCAGCAGGGACCTGCACTTTGCCCCTGGATGCCACATCCTCAGGAGTAACCTGGGAGCAAGGCTGGGCCACCTTGAGCCCACACCCGCCTGCTGCCTAGGAGATTGCAGAAGGCCCCACCCCTTCCAGCAAGCCTGCTGATGGGGAGCAGGTGCTGCTGAGGCTGAATCCCCTCTCCACTTGGACCGAGGGCCAGGTCAGGTGAGAGCAAGGTCCAGGACCTCCTCAGGGCATGGGCTGGATTGTCCTGAATGTGCAGGGCATTTCCAGTGATGGTTGCCTTGCGGGCCCCCACACTGAGACCCCTTGGGCTGCAACAGAGCCTGCATCCTCGACCTCGTCCTCTACAGATGCCAGGGAACCACGGGGTACATGGCTGGCCCTCAGCTCAGACACTGCCCTGCACAATGCACTACAGGCTGGCAGGGTGACAGCATGGACACTGGTCTCTGCTGGATGCCACTAGGTCCCGGGCCAGAGGGCAGGAAGACAGTGAAGGATGGTCATGTACCAGGCAGCTGATTCAACTCTGTGGACACCACTTGGACCCGAGGAGGCCACCAAAGCACATGGGGACCTGAGCCCTCCCCACAGCTTCATCCTGCTCTAGCAGTGCCCTCACAAGTAAGGTGGACAGAGCAAGGAAGCCAGGGCGTCTCCAGAGAACCAGCTATAGGTTGGATCTCACGGCAAACCCAAGCAGCCCAGGGGCACAGTGAGGGAGCTGGGCTGGTCCCTGACTCAGGGAGGGCAGCAGGAGCCTCCTGTGATATCCCCATCCCACAGGACCAGGGCTTACCACAGCAGGGCTGACGGGTCTGCACAGAGCACTGCACTACAGTAGTGGGGACTGGCACACCACTGCAAGCCACCTGACACCTATGGGGGAGGGCGACAGGAGCCACAAACTAACAGGGAACTGGCTGGAGCTGGGAGCCAGGTTGGAAGTGGGATGACCCAGTCCACGGTGTCAGGAAGGCAAGTGGAGACACGGAAATGAGAGCTGGAGACACGGGTCTGGGAGGACTCTCCCGAGCAGCAGTAAGTCAGGCTGGGAGATGGCTGTTAGAGCAGCAAGAGAGGCTGTACCTCAGCGGGATCTGTGTTTGTTCAGAGAGAAGACAGAGAAGGCCAATGGGGTCAGAGGCTCCTCCTGCAGAGCTCCAAGTCAAAAAAGACGGATAGCCAGGCATTCCATGCAGGGCACAAGGGCCAGGGCTGGACAGTGTCAAGCTGTGAGGTTGAGAAACTGTGGGGGTTGTGTGCACATGTGCCCAAATAGGGAACACGTGAGTGCAGGCACCCAGGCGCTGTGTCTGTGCACCCAGGTGTGGTATGGATGCATGTGCCCATCCAGCTTGTGTCTCTGTGTGCACCCAGGAGAGACGTGAGTGTGTGTGTATGTTTGTGTGTGTGCGCACATGCCTAGGTAGGATATGCATGTGTCTGTGAGCTCAGATAAGGTGTGTGTGTATGTTTGTGTGTGTGTGTGCCTAGGTAGGATGTCTCTGTGTGTGTACACACACGTGCCCAGATAGGGTGTGTGTTTGTATATATGTGTATATGTGTGTGTGTGTGCACCCAGGTCAGGGTATCTCTTTGTGTGTGCACACATGTGCCCAGGGAGGGTGTGTGTGTGTGCGCACACCCAGGTAGGGGTGTCTCTGTGTGTGTGTGCACATGTGTGCCCAGGTAGAGTGTGTGTGTGAGCATGCATGCATGCCCAGGAAGGGGTGTGTCTGTGTGTGTGCACACACCTGCCCAGGTATAGTGTGTGTTTGTGTGTCCAGGAAGGGGTGTCTTTGTGTGTGTACACACGTGTGCCCAGGTAGGTTGTGTATGTGTGTGTGTGTGCACGCGTGCCCGGGTAGTGGTGTCTCTGTGTTTGTGCACACGTGTGCCCAGGTAGAGTATGTGTGTGTGTGTGCACCCCCAGGAGGGGGGGGGGCCACGCTGAACCTCCTTTGTTAAAGTCATGCCAACCAAAAGCACAAGGTACATCATCTCAGCCATTTAGAATAGCTATGATCATAAAGGGAAGAAGTTCCTGCTGGGGAGGAATTAGAGAAGAACCACCTCCCACCCTATTGGTGGGGCATAAATTTGTGTGGCCACGGTGGGGAACAGCCAGGTCCCTCAAAGAACTGAAAGAGATCTACCTTGGTCTACCACGGCCCTGGGTGTGTGCCCAAAGGCAAAGGCTCTTATGCAGGGAGTATCCGCATGTCTGTCCTGTTCACTGTGCACAACTCCCAACAGCCAGGAGCCCAGGTGCCCATCAGCGAGGAATGAAGGAAAGAGGGTATCCTTCAGCCACAAAGAATGAAATCCTGTTCAACCATGTACAGCCAGAGCAGTGAGAAGTTGTGCTCCGTTTGTGTACAATGTGTCAAATGCATGCTACTGTCAGGAATAACTAATTAGAACAAATTTTAAAGACTTAAAAACAAGAAAAAAAACATCAAATTCTTGTTCATAGCAAAATGGGTGGAACTGGAGGGTGCTGTTAGGTGAAACCAGTCAGTCACAGAAGACTGGCAATGTCCTCTCCCTGAGGCTGAAGAGTGGGCCTGAACAGAACACCCATTACTAAGGATGGGAAGGAAGTGGAGAGTGTGGGAAAAGGGTGCTGGATGTCACCCCTGCCACTATGCATGGGCTTTCCCACTCAGGGCCTTTGGTGGCCAACTCCTATCCTCTCCCAAGCACTGTGCCTTCAAGTTCATGATGGGCTTCCTATTGCTCCATGCTGAGAGTGGAAAGAAGCCAAACCCTCTATGTAGGTCATTAGGGAGGATTAATTTTCAGTTAAGGAAAGGAAAGCTAGCATATGACATTTCCATGATGGGAGAGTGGTACCCTCATCATGTACAACTCATCAATGCTAATAAACACATGAAAAATCCCTTCCCCGGTTGGTGGCTCCCAACAGGCCAGGCCAGATGCTGAGAGAGGGGCTGCCCCTGGCCAGAGCTGCCCAATGAGGGAGGACCCAGTAGGCCTACACCCACCGGGAACATAGAGGCCCATTTGAGGCACAGCTTCTCTCTCTGAGCCAGAAATTGCAGTACTGGAGCAGGCTGAAAAGGAAATGTGGAGTGCAGGGGAAGCCATTCTGATTCGCTCCAACAGAGCTTCCAAGGATGGAAGGAAAGATGCACCTTGGAGCTCCAAGTGAGAAACAGAGAACAAGGCCTCTTGGAAGGAGATCAGTCCTGGGGAAGCACCTGCCCTGGACTGGCCAGGCACTGGCCCTGCAGTGGCCTGGTTCACAGGCACAGCAGACAGCAAACACAGCAGCCACAGCAGGAGGCCAGACCCAAGAGGGCAAAGCAGGGACTGGGCAAGGAGGGCAACACTGAGAAGGGGAAGCTCTACCTGTGGACAGAAGACCAGGGGAAAGGCAGAAATTCAGCCAGTCGAGACTTCTCAGGTTTTCTTTATTGTACCATTTTTACAAGAGACTTTACATAGAGAACTGAACCCAACAGAGAGGTCGTTTTCTTCCCCAGTGTCTTGATTTCTCCTGTGAGCATGCGAGGGATAGAACTGGGGGCTCATACAGACTAAGCCCTTGTGCTAACCCTGAGCTGTACCCCTTTACTCCCCCAAGTTTTTACCCTGTCCATGGTGACTTCAGAAAAGCCACTTTCCAATCATGGAAATGTCATACGCTAGCTTTCTTTTCCATAACTGAAAATTAATCCTCCCTAAATTACCTACATAGAGGGTTTGACTTCTTTCCACTCTCAGCATGGAGCAATAGCAAGCCCATCATGAACTTGAAGGCACAGTGCTTGGGACAGGATAGGAGTTGGGGACCAAAGGCCCTGAGTGGGAAAGCCCATGCATAGCACAGGGCAGCCCAGGTGCCCCCAAACAGCAAGGTCATTCAGAAGCCTCACTGCTTCCTTCCTGAGAGAGGACAGTAGCCTGGCAAAGAATTCACAGGTGGACTGTGAGCTTGAAGGCAGGCTGATCTTCCACTGAACACCTCCAGAGTTGGTCTTCACAGGTTCCTGTGCTCAACACTCTGTGCTTGGGGGCCTCTCAGGGGTCATAACAAACCTGGAGCTGAAGTGACATGTCTCGGCTGCTCCACTCCAAGTACCCATGCAGTCTGGCACTGCCAAAGCCAGAGAGCTGTGGGAGGGGAGAGTGCTGGGCCCCAGAGAGGCATAGGCACCTCCTATAGCCAGAGTTGAGCCCCCAGAGCCCCCAGCTGCTTATGAAGCCCATCTTGCTTTATCACCTTCCTCCTCTCTCCCACCACCACCTCCAAAGACAAAGTGATAAAGCCTGAGAGTGGACAATTCCCCTGAGTGTGTCTGCAAAGAAATGAAGCAGTCCAACTCAAATAAACCTGTCATGTGTGCGTCCACTCACCCCAGTCCTTTGGCCACCTGAAGCTCTACTCCCCATCTTAGCAGATGCAGACACTGAGGTTGGAAACATGCGGGGGCATGGGCAAGGTCACAGAGAAGGAGGGGAAGTGAAGACACAGGTGCAGTTGTCTGACTCCCCCAGTCCCAGTGTCTGCAGAGGTCAGAAAGGTCAGACAGGTGTACAAAGATGATTGGCTTCTGACAGGACTCATTCATTCCCACTCTCTTGACTCATTACAGGTGCCAGAAGATGCCTCACCATGAGAAGTGACAACCAGAGCCTCCTGTGGGATCCTCCGAAGTACTTCATCCTTCTGGGCATCTCTGACAGACCATGGCTAGAACTTCCTCTCTTCGTGGTCCTCCTGGTGTCCTACATTCTGACCATGCTGGGAAACATTTCCATCATCCTGGTGTCACGGCTGGATGCCCAGCTGCAGAGTCCCATGTACATCTTCCTCAGCCACCTGTCCTTCATAGACCTGTGCTTCACGACCACCACAGTCCCCCAGATGCTGGCCAACATGGGCAGCTCCAGAAAGACCATCAGCTACGGTGGCTGCACCATGCAGTATGCCATTTTCCACTGGCTGGGGTGCACCGAGTGCATCGTCCTGGCTGCCATGGCCCTGGACCGTTACGTGGCCATCTGTGAGCCCCTGCGGTATGCCATTATCATGCACCGCTCTCTCTGCCAGCAGCTTGTGGCTGTGGCCTGGCTCAGTGGCTTTGGCAACTCCCTCGTTCAAGTGGTCCTGACAGTCCAGCTGCCCTTCTGCGGGCGGCAGGTGCTGAACAACTTCTTCTGCGAGGTGCCAGCTATAATCAAGCTGTCCTGTGCGGCGGATACCGCAGTGAATGACACCACGCTGGCCGTTCTGGTGGCCTTCTTTGTGCTGGTCCCCCTGGCTGTTATTCTCCTCTCCTATGGCTTCATTGCCCGGGCTGTGCTCAGGATCCAGTCCTCCAAGGGACGGCACAAGGCCTTTGGGACCTGTTCCTCCCACCTGATGGTGGTCTCCCTCTTCTACCTGCCTGCCATCTACATGTATCTACAGCCCCCCTCCAGCTACTCCCAAGAGCAGGGCAAGTTCATCTCCCTCTTCTACTCCATAATCACACCCACCCTCAATCCCTTCATCTACACCCTGAGGAATAAGGACGTGAAGGGAGCTCTCAGGAGACTCCTGGCCAGGGCCTGGAAGCCCTGCAGAAGATAAAGATCCATGACATGGCCATCTCCATCACCTGGATACCAGGAGGAAGTAGTCACTTGGAGAGTGCCTTCCCGCAAGGGACTGAAAATGCACAGTGGGTAGGTACTGTGAGATCCACTGCCTCAACATCCCCACCGCAAGACGACACACCTCCCTGTGATTAAGTCACTCACAAGTGGGTAACTCCAAGAAACCAGGTGCCTTTGAGAAAGGTTTTGGTGAGCTGGTGTGAAATGAATATTTGTTGGATGATTTAATTTCGAATTTCCCGATCCTTGCCCCTTTTCCTCTTTCTCCATTTCTATTTCTCTTCGGTTTGTCCCCTTTTGAGCTTCCTTCCTTTCCCATTACTCCTAAGCATATATAATATAGTGTGAAACTATCTTATTTGCTTATAATAAATGCAGGGTCTTCATAGATTTGAACATGAATTTCACATAGATTTTTCAAAATATTATAAGAATGAAGAGGAGTGCTTTCTTCCTGTGAACATAGATAATTTTATTCCATAACTCAAATTTCCTTCTTTACAAAGTTTTCCCACCATTAACTGGAAACTAGTGACACCAAATCCACCAGGGACATGTAAGACTCCACATCACGATCCATGGACAAAGAAAATACGCCATACCTTACAAAAGGATGTATTCCAGCTGAGAATGCAAATTCTACATACCAATGACGGTTAGAACAATAAAACTTTAAGCAAAATTTCAAAGTAAGCTACCCAAATTGAACCAAGAGGACATAGAAAACCTAAACCAACCAATAGCAATGCGATTGAATCAGTAATAAAAATCCTTGCAACAAAGAGAAGCCCAGGATTGCCAGTTGAATTCTACCAGATCCTTAAAAAAGAACTCATGCCAATGCTCTTCAAATTATTCTACGATATAAAGAAGGGGTGTTATGGTTAGGATGTATTGTGTCCCCCCAAAACCTCCTCTCTTAGGGCAAGAAGGTTTCCAGGGGAAATGATTAGATTATGAGAGTCGCAACCTACTCAGTGGGTAAAACCATTGAAAGGGCTGATCCTTTGGAAGGATTGGAAGGGGGTGTTTGCTGGGGGTGTGGCCATGGGGTGATGTGCTGCTGGGGTGGTGGTCGTGGCCTTGGGTGGTGCGTTGCTGGGTCTCCCTGGGTCTTCCCGGGTCTCCTGGCTCTTTCTCTCTCTGCTTGCTGGTCGCCCTGGATGAGCAGCTTCCCTGCACCACACTCTTCCCGATGATGCTCCCTCACCTCAGAGCAAGGGGCCACAGACCTTGACTGGCCTTCTGAGACCCTAAGCCCACACAAGCTCCTCCGTCTCCAGGCTGGTCTTGCGGGGTGTTTGGGTCACAACAGGGAGGAGCTGATTGGCACGGGGGGGGGGGGGGGGGGGGGGACACCCAGACTGAGCCTAACCAAAACGTGAAGAGAACATGTCAAGGAGAAAAGTCCACAAACCTTGATCAACACAGATGAAAAACTCCTGAACGAAATGTAGTATTTTCCTGAAATGTGACCTGAGGAAGCGAAGGATCACGCACCTGCACAGGAATGGACTCTAGCCAAGGCAGCGCCCACTCCCCGCCACCCCCCCCGCCGCCCCCCCCCGCCGCCCCCCCCGCCGCCCCCCCCGCCGCCCCGCCCCCGCCGCCCCCGCCCCCGCCGCCCCCCCCCGCCGCCCCCCCCCCGCCGCCCCCCCCGCCGCCCCCCCCCGCCACCCCCCCCGCCACCCCCCCCCGCCACCCCCCCCCGCCACCCCCCCCCCGCCACCCCCCCCGCCACCCCCCCCCCGCCACCCCCCCCCCCGCCACCCCCGCGTGCCCACGAGCGCGCATGCGCACCCACGGCCCTGCAGTGTGGCTCCTGCAGACCTTTCTGCGCATACACGGAACTCAGCGCCTGGTTCCTGTAGTCTTCTGCAGGGCCCTGGAATATGTGTGGGGTGCTTAATACCCTGACCTAAGGGACAGCCTGTGCCTAGAAGATGATAGTAGTAGGCAGAGAAACAAGCAGCCACCACTGTCAGTGAACGGAGGCCAGAGCGCTTTCTCTACGTGAGCAATGTGCAACCGAAATTTAAAGTTGAAAACCACCATTTACACAGGCTTAAGTTTTAAATGTGGTAAAATGTGTGCAAAAGTGTATTTCGGAAGCTTATGAAACCATGTGGAAATAAATCAAAATCTTAACTAAAAAGAGAGCTATTCTTTTTTAAAAAAATAAGTTCAAGGTAGAAGTATAGCTAGCTTTCCTAGAAGGCCTGGGGTCCAGGCAAGCAGCCCAGTGCACTATGCTCACCACCTGGCTAGGCCCTCCTAACCCTGTAGGAGGGCTACACTGTCAAGATGTGCCAGCAGCTAGCAAGAGCAGGCAGAAATGGGATGTCTGCCTGATCCCTCCTGCGGAGAAGGGAGACTCCAGGACAGAATTCCAAGTTGACAGTTTCTTTCTTCATGTTATAGGTTCATTGACAATTTGGGTTTTTTCCTCCTGTCTTGTTTTTGTCAAATGTTAAATAGCCAAACCCAGAAAATAACAATGAAAACTTAAAACTTAAGAAAGAAGGAAAAATCGTGATAAGCTTTCTGACACTAAAGGCAAAAATAAAATATAAGTCCATAAAACTGTAGGATTTGATGTTAAAATAGGAGGAAAAGATGATAACTATTACAGGTATCAGGACCACAAAGAATTTTTTCCAATGGACTGCCACAGAGTCACTGGATAATAAACAGATAATTAAAAAAACTACTTTTGGAGCATCCATACTGGCACAGAGGAGCATTTTAGTAAATGCACAGGTGCAAGTCACAATTCCACAGGAGGCAGCCCCTGACACAGCACTCTGAGGAGGTGACCTTGTTCTGGGAAAATTCTGAGAGTACTAAGAACTGCACTTCTCAAAACAGATGTGCTAATTTAAAAAGTACTCTAAGCCTGGCACAGTGGCTCATGCCTATAATACCAGCAGCTGGAGAGGCTGAAGCAGGAACATTTTGAGTTCAAAATCACCCTCAGCTACTTAATGAGGTCCTGAGACACTTAGTGAAGTCTGTCTCAAGATAAAACATAGAGGGTTGCTGGGGGAGTAGCTCCATGGTTAAGTACCTCTGGGTTCAATATCTGGTACAAAAAAAAAAAAAGGAAGGAAGGAAGGAAAGGAAGAAAGGAAGGGAGGGAAGGAGGGAGGAAGGAAGGAAAGAAGGAAGAAAGAAGGAACTTGTCTCAAACTCTAGAAGGTAGAGACTAATTTTCCACCCAATGAACCAGCACTGGTTGTGGTGAGCCGTTCCTGCGGACTGTGGTCGCCATTACATGATGGCGCTGGCTCCGTTGTGGTCTGTGAAGGACAACTCCATATCAAAGAGAGTTGGCGTGTTCCCAGCTCCTTATCAGAGAAAGTTGGCGTGTCATTTTCTAGCACCCTGTGAGAAGGGTACACGTGGCAGCTTTGCATTGGGGTTCGAGGTGCTTTATTAAGGCTGGGAGGGGCATCCAATTATTATTCCGGGTAGTAGAAGAATCATTAGAAGAATATCAAGGGCCTGAATAAACTGCTGAAAGAAGATTCCTGAGTCGCGTCTTCCTTGCGGGCAAGGGGGTCGTGACAAGTGGTGCCGAAACCCGGGAGAAAAGAAACAAAGAAACACCCAGGAACCAGAACTTTCAGCAGTCAGGGAGGCGCGCCGGTAAGTCCCAGGTAAGGTGGGACCCGCTGTTAAAAAGCGGAGGCTCCTCTATACATAAAGAGGGAGCATTAAAAGGTACCTGCTCCTCTGTAAAAAGAGAGGGCGTTACATCTCATAGCAATTGCACTCTGTATTTTCGTTTTTGTTTTCTGTGTATGTTCGTTTTGTTTTGTGTACTTTCACTTTCGATTTCTGTGTTTTCTTGTGTTGCGTTATGGGTGCTGTGACTTCAAGTCCACTCCTTCTAGCCCTCGATGGCCTTTTACGTTCCAAGGGACTGGAGGTGAAACGCAGTACCTTAGAGAAATTTTTACAGAGGGTAGATACAGCTGCACCGTGGTTTGCATTTTCAGGCAGCCTCACTAACCCAGCTGGGATAAATTAGGCAAAGACCTTGACTTTGCTCGTGAGCAGGGCATGCTAGAGGGCGGGGTGATACCCCTCTGGAAGATGGTCCGTAGTTGTCTTACGGATGGCCGATGCCAAGAAGCGCTTGTTAAAGGGCAGGAGGTTTTAGAACAATTGCATGAGGAAAAATCAGAAACAACAGAGAGCGAAGTGTCTCAGGAAGAGGGGAGTGTGTGGGGCGTGGAGAACGGGAGGAGACTGTATCCAGATCTCAGTGTGCTGCGCACGCCCCCATGCGAAAGTGGGTCAGAGGTAGAAGATAATGAAGAGGAGGAGCTGGAGACGCTGTCTCGGCAGCTAGGGAGTTTAGGTACAGGGAACAGAGATAAGCAAGGGCTCAAGAACGGACAGCCTCCCGATCCGCCTCCGTATGGCGGGGGTGTTTCAGGCTGCCGCTGCTTTCCTCTGTTCCTCAGGGCTGGCATATCATTGCTATTGACATTAAAAACTCTTTCTTTTCTATTCCTTTGCATCCTAAAGACTCACAGCGTTTTGCCTTCACCCTTCCCTCGTGTAATCACAAGGAACCAGATCAAAGGTTTGAGTGGGTTGTTTTACCACAGGGAATGTCTAACAGTCCTACGATTTGCCAGATGTATGTAGGGAAGGCACTCGCACCTCTCAGACAACAATATCCTTCCATCAAGATTATTCATTATATGGATGATGTATTATTGGCAGCCAAATTAGAGCAGTCAGTTAATGAGGCCTATAAAGACTTGGTGAAGTTGTTAGCTCAGTATGGATTACATATTGCACCTGAGAAGGTTCAAACAGGGGATTCTATTCGGTATTTGGGAGCGACGATTGGAAATGACATGTTAAAACCACAAAAAGTTACTATAAGAACTCAAGATCTCCAAACTTTAAATGATTTTCAAAAACTGTTGGGAGATATTAATTGGATAAGAGGTTATTTGCATATTCCTAATATCGTGCTCCAGCCTTTGTATGCTATTCTTAAGGGTGATCCAGATCTTACTTCCCCTCGTACCCTCACTAAGGAGGCCAGAGCGGCCCTTATAAAAGTAGAAGAAGCTATACAACATGCCACTCTATGCAGGCTCCAGAGTGATAAACCTTTCCAGTTATGTGTGCTTGCCACTATGCGGCAGCCTACTGGAGTACTGTGGCAAGATGGGCCTTTACTATGGATCCACCCACATGTATCCCCAGGAAAATCTTTAGAATACTATCCTGATGCTGTTGCAGCGTTAGCACTTAGGGGGATTCAACAGAGCATTCAATTTTTTGGACAAGCACCTTCTTCTCTTATCATACCCTATTCTAAAGTTCAACTTAATGTTTTGTGTGCTACTCTAGACAACTGGGCTATTCTATGTTGCTCGTTTCAAGGGCATATTGATAATCATTACCCTTCTCATCCATTACTCCATTTTGTTAAAGAGCATCCTATCATTTTCCCTAAAGTAACTTCACCCACTCCAATTCCGGGGGCTATTAACATTTTTACTGATGGCTCTAAGTCTGGAATGGGAGCTTATGTGATTAATGACTCTCCCCCTGTCCAGCATCAATTTGCTCCTGGAAATCCACAATGGGTAGAACTGCAAATTGTCATTGAAGTTTTTAAACAGTGTTCTTTTCCTTTCAATCTCATTTCGGACTCCATCTATGTGGTGCAGGCGCTCAAAATTCTGGAGGCTGTAGGAGCTATTAGTGACACCCATGCTGTGTCTGCTTACTTTAATCAGCTTCAACAGCTTATCCGTAGCCGTACTGCCCCTTTCTATCCAATGCACATTCGGGCTCACACCTCTCTTCCTGGCCCGTTATCACAGGGTAATGCCTGTGCTGACTCGGCAACTAGGAGCCAGTTGGTATGCTTGGCCTCCTCCTTAGAAGAAGCTAAATTGTTTCACCACAACTTTCATGTCAATGCTATGACGCTGCGTAGACGTTTTTCCATCTCCAGAGCAGATGCTCGTCAGATAGTATTACAATGTCCCCATTGTGTCACATTTCTTCATCCTCCTACTTATGGTGTAAACCCACGAGGATTGAAGCCATTGGTCGTCTGGCAAATGGACGTAACTCACGTGCCTGACTTTGGCAACCTCAAATATGTACATGTTTCTATTGACACATACTCTGGAATTATTCATGCTTCTGCTTTATCAGGAGAAAAGGCACGTAATGTTATTACTCATTGCTTAGAGGCATGGGCAGCATGGGGTGCACCTGCATCCCTTAAGACTGATAATGGACCTGCTTATACTGGCAGACAGTTTACATCTTTTTGTTCTACTATGGGAGTACAACTTGCTCATGGGTTGCCTTACAATCCTCAAGGGCAAGGCATTGTTGAACGTGCCCACCGCACCTTAAAAGAAACCTTAGAAAAACAAAAAGGGGGAATAGGAGTTGACCACACTCCTAAAGAACGCCTGTCCTTAGCTCTTTTTACCATTAATTTTTTGAATTTGGATATTCATGGCCGCTCTGCGGCCGATAGACATGTGTCCCCTCAGCCCTCTGTGACTGGCTATGTTAAGTGGAAGGATGTTCTTACGGGCCAATGGAACGGCCCTGACCCCGTGCTGACATGGGCACGAGGATCTGTATGTGTTTTTCCCCAGGATCGCACGGAGCCGCTGTGGATCCCTGAACGCCTGACAAGAAGAGTCTCGAGATCTACTAACCAGCAGCAGGAGGTGCCACAACAGCCCCATGATGAGGAGCTTCATTCTGATGAGTGCTCTGGCTCTGATGCTGGTGCCAACGGTACAGATGGCACCAATGCAGTGGTGGGCAGTGGCACGGGCATGGCCAATGCCAATGCCAGTTCATAGTAATTCTAGTGTCCTCCCCACTCTTTTTTCTACCTCATGTGAGATGTCTGCTCCTTGTACCTCTCCTAGAGGGGACATAGAAAATATTTTTAATCAGTCTCAAGTTAATCTCACAGGAGTTTTTTGTTTCAGTCTTGGGAACACTAATTGTATTAGCCTTAAGACCAAAAATTTGACTAACTGGGAGGACCCATTGCGGTCCAGTCGAGTCTCAGGGAGTATTCTCAGTGCTGTATTGAGCCAAGTAGTTTCAGGGAAGCAATCAGGCTCAGGGACCCCCGCAACTAGCTCTGTTTTAAACATAACTACTTTAGCTATTATCTCCGAGGTATTAATCCCAATGCCTCCTTCTTCTAATAGTACTTTCTATGCCACTCATTTCAAGGCCTCTCCCTACTGTACCCCTAATTTTGGTTTTCCCCCGACATTTACGCCTTGTCAGGATCATTCTTGGGAGAAACATCAAGTTGCTAAAGGTTTCTCCTTTTCCCCCCCTCTGAAGAGATATGTTTATAACTTTAACAACAATGCCAACTCCTCTACAGGAACAGGTTGGTCCTGGTTTCAATGGCTCATTTCCAATGAGAAGGGGGCTTCAGCCGATATTTCCGCATTGGCTCAATTACTAGGAGCCAAAAGTTGGCTGGCTAATGTTTCTGGCACTACTAAGGAGAGTGAACGAGGTAATAGGCTTACATCTGTTTCGTTCAACTCTCTGTTACATTATGCCACATTGCCTCCTGCAATGGTCTGTATCCAATCCCCGTTCCTGTTCCTTTTAGCTAATCACACCTCGTCGGGGATGCTGGATTGTTCTCATACTACCTGTTTCTTATCTGAGTGTTGGAATGGTTCTTGGTCTGTAGCAGTAATTATGAAAATTCCAACTTTTGTCCCAATCCCAGTCACTGCGGATCCAGATAAATTTCCTATTGTAGAGCTAGATTTTGGAATCACAGCAGCTATAGTGACAGCCGTGGCGGCATCTGCTGCTGCAGCAGTTACGGCCGGAGTAGCCATGGCCAGTCAAGTACAAACTGCTGCCACTATTAATCAAGTTGTTCAACAAACGTCCACTATACTTGAATCACAAAATGCGATTAATCAACATATTTTGTCGGGGATTTTAGCTACCAACCAAAGAATAGATTTTCTTCAAGCTCAGGTAGAAGAATTGGCTGACCTAGTACTTTTAGGCTGCATTGACCAACGTGCACATTTATGTATAACCTCTGTCAGATTTAATGATTCCAGGAATGCTTCCCACATCATTGGTGGATATCTGGCCGGAAATTGGTCCATGGAAGCGGAAGACATGATCCAGTCTCAACTAACCCAGATAGCTGTCTTGAATAGTACCCGTGTCGATCCCGTGACTCTGGGTCAATTCACCAATTGGATATCTTCTGCTTTTTCCTTTTTTAAAGAGTGGGTGGGAGTAGGCATTTTTGGTGCACTGTGTTGTTTTGGTATGTTCCTCTGTTTGTGGTTTCTCTGTCGCCTTAAGGCTCGTAGTGCTCAAGATAAGGCTATGATCATACAAGCTCTTGCTGCTTTAGAAACTGGCAACTCGCCACAGGTCTGGCTTGCGCATTTTAAGCACTAAACTTTTGACATGGTCATTGCACCCCAAGTTATTATAACATTGCACTGGGATTGACATGTCTTTCCTCGTTATTCTCTTAGTGTCAGAAAGCCCTTGCACTCTGCCGGTCTTGCTACCATTACACGCAGATGGGTTTCTACACTAGTGCCTTTGACATGGTCGTTGCACCCCAAGTTATTATAACATTGCACTGGGTACGACATGTCCTTCTTTTGTCTTTCTCTTAGTGCTGGAAAGCCCTTGCACTCTGCGGGTCTTGTTGCCATTGCACGCAGAAGGGTTTCCACACTGGTCTTTATCTATCACTTTAAAGTCCGTGCCTTTCTTTCAGGGTGCTGCCAACTTGTTTGTAGTTGTACTTCTGCATGGCCACAGTTCAACCTCAGCTATTCCCTCTTACTCACCATCGTCACGATACAGGATGCGAGGCAAGGCACTGCACTTGAGTGATCCATTGAGAAGAGGGACCTCAAGGGGAGCATGTCCTATTGCATGCGGGTTTGACGTGTCTCCGCCCCGCCCCATGAAAAAAGGCGTCGGCTGATATGGTGTCAGGTCTGGGGAAGGCGCCCCCTGGGGCTGGCCCATACTATGCAGCCACTTTTGCACAGTGGGATAGGACCTCTACTCTCGCCTGTATTGTCTTAGTGAAACAAAAAGGGGGAGCTGTGGTGAGCCGTTCCTGCGGACTGTGGTCGCCATTACATGATGGCGCTGGCTCCGTTGTGGTCTGTGAAGGACAACTCCATATCAAAGAGAGTTGGCGTGTTCCCAGCTCCTTATCAGAGAAAGTTGGCGTGTCATTTTCTAGCACCCTGTGAGAAGGGTACACGTGGCAGCTTTGCATTGGGGTTCGAGGTGCTTTATTAAGGCTGGGAGGGGCATCCAATTATTATTCCGGGTAGTAGAAGAATCATTAGAAGAATATCAAGGGCCTGAATAAACTGCTGAAAGAAGATTCCTGAGTCGCGTCTTCCTTGCGGGCAAGGGGGTCGTGACAACTGGTCTTCATGACATGCTTGGCTGATAGAATTCAATGGAAGCCGAAATCCACCTTCCAGACCAGGTTGTAGGAAGCTGATAGTTTCTAGGTAGTTATGCTGTCTTTAGGGCCTGAGTCATCAGAAACTCAGTAGTTCTAAGGCTGCCAGATAGGGAGGCGCCCAAGGTGAATCTGTGGGGTCACCGTAAATGTCCTCGGACACCTGATGGATTGAGAAGTGTGCACCCAGGAGAATACTATCCAGACTTTGGAAGGGAGTCCATGCTGCCATCGTCAAGGATGAATCCCCAGCAGGTGAAGTGAGTGGATCAGACAGGTGATGTCCCCTACAGAACCTACAGCAGCCCAGCCCTGGCTCACCCCTTCCTCCTTCTACCACAGGAGGAAAGAGCAAAGAGCAGGCCACACCGATGGTGGGCAGCCTGCTGGCCCTGTATCATGGGCCTCCCGGAGTCCAAAGCCATGGGAAATAAACTTCTGATCTTTACTACATAAGTAAATAACTGGAAATCAAACTTACACAAGCAGAAAATAGAGACTGTGGGCCTGGAGAGATGTTGGTCAGAGGCTACACGACTTCAGATAGGCTCTCAAGAGCCCTGTGGTACAGGTAGTGACTCCAGAAAACAACACTGTGTTGTTACCCAAGGGCTCTGATGCCAACCCAACTAAATATGTCAGGTGAGCTTGATTTAGCCATTCCACCATGTATACATATTTTAAAAACTCACCATGTGTGCCATAGATATGTTCAATTTTTATTTGGCAACTTTAGCTTAATTTGAAATTTTAAAATGTGGTAGTCATCAGGAAAGCCCACTTCACTTAAGGTAACCAAAGACGGCTTCTCAGATGGGGGTCATTGGCATGAATTGAAAAGATGAGGAAGGTCCAGGCTTGTGAGGAAGAGGGAAGAGAACTTGACAATTGTGAAGAACAAGGTCCAAAGCCAAAGAAAGGCCTTGTGTCCACAGCAGCCAGAGACAGAAGAAACCACAACCACAGGCCACAGGACAGAGCAAGCCAGGTCTCAGAGGTGGCAGCCATCCAGGAAGAGCTCCCAGGGGCAGTGCTGATCCTGGGGAGCATAAGGTCCGGCTGCTCCCTGAGGAGGCCTTGCCATAGGTCTGGCTGTGGGAGACCTACTCTGTGGGACGCTGAGTTCAGCACCTCTGAATACCCCAGAAGGGGACAGCTGCACTGTGGTGATTCTGTTTAATGGTGACTTCTCTTTTTTTGTGTATCCTACATCACGAGTTGTACTTTCCTGAGGGAAGTCCATGCTAAGTCACATAGTGGCCCTGAGTACCTCCCATCCTACCTCCTCCCTCCCTCCTCTGGGATCTCCCTTCGCTGCTCTACCCTCCCTGCTCTTGTGACCACCATACCCAGTCTTCCTAGACTCCCTCCTCCAGCCTTCTTCCCTCCTCCTCTAGCCTGCAGGATCCCCCTTCACCTTTCCTTCCTCCTCCTCTCTCCCTCCTCTGGTGTCCAACATCCCTCCCACCCTCCTCTGATGTCCTATGCCAGAAAGCCCAGGGCCCAGGGCCCCTGCTCTCACTCCCTCCTGTCATGTGCCAGCCAAGCCCAGGGCCCAGGGCCCCTGCACTACACTCCCTTCTGTCCTGTTCCAGCCAAGCCCGGGCTCAGGTCCCATGCTCTCACTCCCTCCTGTCCTGTGCCAGCCAAGACCAGAGCTCAGGACCCCTGCTCTGTACTCCCTCCTGTCCTGTGCCAGCCAAGCCCAGGGCTCAGGTCCCCTGCTCTGCACTCCCCCCTGTTCTGTGACAGCCAAGCTCAGGGCTCAGGTCCCCTGCTCTGCACTGTCTCCTGGGAACTGGGGAGGCTGAGGCTGGAGGATTACAAGTATTAGGACAGCCTCAACAACTAGGCAGACCCATTCACAAAACTCAATGTAAAACAAAACAAAACAGTGTAAAAAGAACTGGAGTGTAACTGAGTGGGGAAACACTTGCCCAGCATATGGCAGGCTATAGCTTTCATTCCAGGCACCAAAAATAATAGAAAGACAAAAGTATATGAATAGGGCAGAAGCTATACTGGACTTGAATTATTGCTCTTAAAACCTGACTCAAAGGTCCAAGAGATTCCAAAACGAAGTTAAATGGAAAGCCTACAGCAAGCTGGTGCTGCCTCCATGTTTGGGCCCTGCCTTTCTCTCTGGCTGTTCCTCAAGTCTCGGCTTCAGCCCAGATGTCACCTGCTCCATGAGTCTTGCCCTGCACACACTAACTGTGGTCCCCAGTGCCCCTCTGTGCTGTCAAGAGGTCCAAGTCTCCCAGCACAATGGGAAACTGCCTTCTATACCTATGGTGCCCTCAATAGCTGCAAGGCCCTTCCAATCAGAATGCAAGCTCAGTGGAGTGAAGACCCCATCTGCAGCCCCCAGCACAACACTATCGCCAGCTTGCACCCTCCCAGAGGGTGGGAGACAGACCAAAGATGGTCCTATGTCCTCAAGGGACCTGAGCCCTGGTCTTGGCTGGCACAGAACAGACCAGAGGAGAGACAGGGTTGATGGACAATGGAAGGTGATACAGAGATCAGAGCTCAAGGATAGACACAGGGTGCATGGATGGGTAGATGGATGGATCACAGATGACAGATGATAGACAGGTCACGGATGACCCATACAAGATGATGGATCTGGATAGATGGATGACAGATGATGTAGACACAGGAGCTGGAGGGTAGCTACAGGATGGATGGAGGGTTAGATAGGCAGACAACACATGATTGACAGGGGAGGGGGACACATGATAGATGACGGAGCTGGATAAAGAGATGACAGATGACATACATATCAGATAGGTGACAGATGACACAAGATGGGCAGAGATAGAGACACAGCTGGCTGAGTGGAAGAATGACTAGCACTCGTCATGGGGACAGAGGCTTGGGTGGAATTCTGTAAAGCACATTGACTGGCTGCTCCTCACTCACACTTATATGGATAGTATGTAGCATAACTTTCCATGTGGGGATCTGGAGGGGTTGGCCAGACCCTGTGTGGGGACACCCATAAGGTTGGCTGGTCTATGTGTGGGGACACCAGGAGGGACTCACTGTTGCCTGTGTGGTGACACCTGCAGGGATCTCTGCCATCTCTACATAGCTGAACCTGACCCAGCCCCATGCTGAGTGGTGGGGCAGAAAGGCGTCTCATGAGTCAAACCCATGTCACCTTTCAGGAAATGGGGCAAGTGGGGAGATCCAGGAATGTGCCTCCATGTGCACTGAGGCCCAGTGGTGACATTGTGACAGTGCTCTCCGTGCTGGGCTTGCATTGGTTCAACAGGAACCCTCATGGCTCATGGCGAGTACAGCCCTCACAGTCGACAAGGCGTTCACAGACCAAGGCAGGCGTTGTCTGCATTCCCAGGGACTCTGAAGGGTGACAGCCACACTGGGAGCCCAGGAGTGAGTGTGGTGGCCAGTGTGAGGGAAGCACAGCTCCAGCTAAGGCCTGGTGCAGCCTGCTTCACCAGAGGCCCAGCTGCCCCAGAAAATGTGGCTGGCCTACAGGCCAGGGCTGCCCCAGAGGTCACGGCTACACTGAAGGTGTGGCTTCACCAGAAACCGTGGCTCCTCCAGAGTCCATGGCTA